>NW_007749369.1:3471-11019 GCF_000696425.1 Galeopterus variegatus | reverse complement strand
GGGAGCGCCCCCGCGCTTCCCAAGCGGCGCACTATCCAGTGCGCCACCGGGCCGGCCCAAACTAATCTATTTCTCATCGGAGAGTCACTTTCCTTATTAACTCCTCGAAGTTCAATAGCCTTACAAAGAGATCCCTTTACTATGTTGTATGTTTAGGGCGGGAACTTCTTAAAGGCTAAGCTTAGTCCACTATTTTTCGTTTTGTTGGGAGGAGGTACGCTNGGAGAGGGAAACCACCACGAAACGTTTACTAAGCCGGGTGCTTCTTTGACATACATCATGTCATGGTACCACCAGCACGACAGCTCCGTGAGACAGGCAATACGTTTCTTACACAGATGAGGAAACTGAGGCTCAGCAAGATTATGTGACCTATTGTCAAGCAGACAGTAAATGATGGAGGTGACACTTAGCTGTGCCTGACCTCAAAGCTCGTCCTTTCTGTTCTAACAGGCTGAATCTCCAAAAGAGAATCCAGCAGATGCCGCTCCTTTTCCTGCCGTTCAGGGAGGCAGGCACTTGCCAGTGTACCAGCATCTCCCGCTCCAGCCCCGCCTGAATGCAGAGCTGACCCTTACTGCTGACCTGGTACATTCTGGACGCAATGATTCGCTCCCCCCCAAGCTTCTTTTCCAACAGCGTGGAACCAAACTCCCTCCAGTCGCTGAGGATGGGAAATGAGTCAGAAATACGGGGTGCCTTGTTTTAACAGAGTCCCAGAGCCAGAGTGAAGGGGAGCTGTGCACCTGAGAGAAGGGGCACTCGCAGGCTTCTGATGAGTAAGCAGCTCTTACAGCGTGTTTAGAGCCGGGGTCAGCAAACATCTTCTGTAAATATTTGAGGCTTTGTGGGCCTTTGTGGTCTCTGTTGCAACTGTTTGATTACTGTGCACTAGTGCAAAGCAGCCATGGTCCGTACAGGAATGAACTGCCACGGCCGTGTTCCAATAAACCTTTACTTATGGACACGGAAATGTGGATTTCACATAATTTTTGTGTCTCAAAATATATTTATCTTTTGATTTTTCCCAATCACTCAAAAATGGAAACACTATTTTTAGCTGATGGCCATACAAAAACTCACAGTGGGAGGGATTTGACCTGTGGGCCATAGTTTACATAGTTTGGTTTATAAAATTTTATTATGTACTTGTTAGGAAATCTAGTGTGTAAATCAAAACACAAAATGCATCTCTTGTAAACCATTTAAATACTTATCTACTTTTTGGGGGGGAGGGAAGGCTTTATTTAGTTGAGTCCGCTGAATACACTGGCCTCCTGGAGCATACGGAAGGACAAATTCCTACCCTGTTGAAGATAAGCTGACTCTTTTCACAGAAGAGAGGCCACACATGACCTCTGGTCCGTCTCGTCGGTGCTGACCGTCGCTCTGCGGGCCTGTGTTTTGCAGAAGCGCACTGTCCGCAGGTCGTGTGGTCTGGCCGGTCTGGAGCCGGACGTGCAGCCTCTCCCTCTGTTTTCTCACCGTGGACATCATACTCACTTTCAAGGTGGTCGTCCACCTCTTCATTCAAGACTGGAAGAGTGCCATTTCTGAACGTCCTTTAAGTAGTTGTGGGGAGCTGCAGGGGCTCTTTGGGCCCTGTCAAAACAAACAGCTCAAATGGCAGAAGGATCCAGGTCTTGAGATGGTGCAGAGAAAAGCAAGGGTTGGGGCCTGGGGGTATGTGGTGTGTTAGTCAGCCTGGGCTGCCATATGAAGCACTGTAGACCAGCTGGCTCCAACGAAATGACTTCCCTGTCCCATTTCCGGAGGCCGGAAGTCCAAGATTGAGATGTGGGCGAGTTCCCTTCCTGGAGAGGGCCCTCTTCCTGGCTGGTAGATGGCCACCTTCTCACTGTGTTGCTCTTTGGTGTCTCTTGTTAGGAGGACACTAATCCTATCTGATCAGGGCCACCCTTACAACCTCATTTACAACCTCATTGCTTCCTTAGAGGCCCGTCTCCTAATGCAGCAAAACTGGGGTTTAGAGATTCAACGTATGAATTTTGAGGGACCCAGACATTCAGTCTGTAACAGTGGGGGACACCAGTCCCTCTGAAGTCCCGTCCAGTGACTCTTTCTTCCCTCCACTCTCCAGCCTGCCCTGATAATTGGCATCTTCTCTGGAGTTTGCAGTGTGGACTGGAGTCCAGTTTCCATAGTGGTGGGCTGCTGTCTCAGCAGCGATCCCTCTCTCCCCCCAGTGTTGAGCCCAGCCCCTCTCATCCTCTTTGGCCACCACTTTGTTAGACTAAAAGAGTAGAGTGGACAAGCCTTCTTGAGTCTCTGGTGCCCTGGTAGAGACTTGCCCATGTCTGCCAGTGAGTGTGGGCTGCACTGCACTGGGAGCTGGCTCCCCACCTCTCACCTGCATTCCTCCTCCTCAAAGAGAAGACCCTTCACTCACTGGCCACAGGTAAAAGGGGTGCCACCACAGGGGCTTGCTCTCCTGGGCATTTTGTCACTGCTATAGAAAACCCACTCTGTGCCTTTCATGAGGATGGGACCTTGGATTTATTTCTGCAACCCCACCCCGTCCCTGCCATGCCCCTAAGGGAAGGCCAGCCAGGGGGTTATCTCAGGTCAGAATTTGGTTTTGTGACTTCTGGTCAAGATGGTGGAATAGACGGTCACCAGCATCACTGTCTTCCACAAATCAACCAATTTATGACTATAAAAAAGCAATGACAACCAATCTGGGGCCACTAGAGCTCAGGGGAAGAGGAAAAGAGACCTTTGGAATGCATGAAGGTGGAAGAAGCCATGATGAAAGAAAAAAAATACTTCAACCATTCTGAACCCTGGCTGCTTCCAGGCTGGAGCTGCTGAGTGCATGGAACAGGAGCTGGCAAAAGCCACTGCTGTGCCCTTCAGATGAAGTTGCTTGGAGGCAGCAGGGGAGAAAAGGGCCTTGGTGGGACCTAGGAGAGCAAGACCACTAATAGGGTTCCCATGGAGCCACATGGGAGCAAAGAGCCACAACAACTAAAAAAAAGGAGCCACTCAGAGGCCAGTGAGTCATTGCAAGGGACTGGAGCATGGTTTGTCTCATGGGAAGTGTTTGGAGAACAGGCAGTTGGGGAGAGGGGCCCATCAGGGGAACGCTGGGACACAGCAAGGACAGCTGATCGGCTCCCCAATCAGCTCAGGACCACTCAGTGGAGACTGATGAGGAATATAGAATTTCATGAGGTGCAGTTTGAGGAAAAGACTCAGGCCCAGACCAGAGTTTCTACACAACCCAGATGCACCAAATCTCACTAGACCTGGAAGTACCTGCAACGTCAACCGTTAAAACCTGAGCTGCACAAAAAGCCTTCCCTAGGGAATCAACAGCAAAGCAGCAACTTAGCTCAACCACACAGCTCGAGTACTGGTTCCCATAGGAAGATTCCCCATTTTAGAAGTAAGCAAAGGACAACAAATTAGTTCCAGTGCAGAGTTTAAGTGGTGGGAACAGCAAATACTCCAACACAAAACTGAAAGAAAAAACAGAATACCCACAATCAGAGACAAAGTTTGATATTAACTAGTAAAGGTCTCACATCAACAAAGAACATCTATAACACTAGAAGGACTGGAAGTCCCATGGGCTGCCAAGTCAGAAAGAGGGGAGGGCCAGGGGCCTCAGCAATGTCCCCCAATACCCACAACCAGTCCCGAGGTTGGGGGACTTGGGCCTCAGTCACGTTCGCGCAACATGTGCAACCAGCCCAGCGATGACCACCAAGCCACAGCAAGAATGGCCCCGGGTTCCTGAGCTGGGGTGGGGGGGGGTGAGGACTTTTGTCACACTACCCTGACATCTGCACCCAGCCTGGCAATGACCAAGCCACCACTCAAAGTCCCCTGGTCTTCCCTGTGGGAATGAGGGGGTGCCACAGGCCTTAGTCCCACCCCTTCCTCCTTCCTCCTTCTTCTATCCCTTTCCTTCCCCTTTCCGCTCCCCCCAACTACTCTGCAACAACATCCTAGAATGTAAAAAAGTAATATTCATAAAGCATAATTTTGTAAAACCTAAAAAAAAGAAAGAATTTGGTTTTGTAATTTGAGCTTCTCTTTCTACTTGGTCCCAATCCTGCCTCTGCCCTGGTGGCAGTGCTGAGGGACAGGCAAGCGTGGCCAGGTGTAACAGGCCCCTGTGATGCCAGCCCTGAAGTCACTCGGGTGGGGCTTGCAAGGGCGGGAAGGAGGACCCCCAGCCCATGCTGCAGTGCATGGTGATGGGGATGGGGAGGAGGTCCATCAAGTCTCCAGATCCTGGCTATGTGGGGCCATGGACAGTCCTCGTCCTCAGTTCCCTCTCTCTCCTCTCTCTCTGGTTCCTTGGGGCCGCCTGCTGCCTTTTGTCCCCTCCCACTGTGGGACTCTGCTAAGAAGGTAGGCTCTTCAGGGTCCATTGCATTTGTAGGAAAGTGAATTCCACCTCTGGGGTATTTTTTTGAGAGATATTAGAAGAGTCCTGTATCAGTTAGCGAAAGCCACGAAAACGTTGTGTAACAACCACCCAAAACGAGTGGCTTAAAATAACAATCATGTGTCCTCATGACTCTGCGGGTCACCCGGGCTTGGCTGGGGCTGCAGGTCACCTGGGGTTGGGCTTTCCAGAGCATGCTTGGCTGCACTCCACAGGTCTCTTCTCTTCCTCCTGGGACCAGTGGACTAGCTTGGATGTGTCCTTCTCATGAGTACCCCAAGTGCAAGAGCACGTGTGGAAATACTCAAAACTTATTGGCTGAAGCAAGTTCGATGGCCAAGTCAAGAGATGGGGAAAGAAACAGGACATGCCCAGAGTGGGAGACCACTGCAAAGTTCCGTGGAGACCACAGATAGAGAAAAAGGTGCAGAATCAGGGCCAATGTCACAATCCATCCCAGCCGTCCACCAAAATCATCTCCCCAAAGACCTTGATATAGCTCAGGATCCCTGCTATGACAATTACCCCTGTGTGTAAAATACTGTCTGCATGAGGCCCTCGTGCTTGGAAGGACATCTGTCACGGCTCCTTAACTCATCTGCAGCATTAGGCAATTAGCCAGCAGATGAAAAGTGTTCCGAGGGAAGGGGGCTCAGGACACACGCGGTTCTGCAGGGCGAGCGGGACTCCAGAGGTGGGGGGCCTGGGTCACCCCTACCATTCCGCAGTCCTTTGTGCCTATCCACCCTCACCCCTGCTACATCAGGAGAGAGAGGCTGCAGAAATTCTTCATCTGCCCAAAGAGACGTAGATCATTTCAGGTGGCTGGAAAATTCCTAGGTTGGAAACATTCGGAAGACAGCAGTGAACTCTGTAGGAAACACATCCTCGGCTTCTCCGATGTCAGAATGTTTGCATCTTCTTGTTTCTGTTTGGGCACATGGAACACTGGAGGGCGTGGGCGTCTGCGTGGGAGTGTGGAGGTCTGTGTTTGTGTGCATGTGTGTGTGCTCATGTTTTTGCCAACATGCCTGTCTCAGTCACACTCAAAAATCTGTCTTCGTAGGCTGGGAACAGAAAGAGGTTTTCATTATTAGACAATATTATTATCAAATAGTTTTTAAAAAAATGTGAATTAAGAGGATCAAGTCTATTCCAAATACATTTAGTGTGTGTGTGTGTGTGGGGGGGGTGCTGTGTGTTTGGAGGTAGGTATAGAGAGATGTCTTTACTATACAATCTCTCTGATTGTATTTCTGCTGCAACTAAAATGAATTTGGTGGATTACTTTAGTAATTATACAGTTGTAGAAAAACTGCATGTCTTAATTAATTACATATTACTTCTAACAATAGGCTCTTTCTGTACATCTCCCTATCCAGCTATATGTAATTTTTAGTCCATTTAGTATCTTGCACTGCCAGTCCTTTTTTTTTCCAGGTGGGGGTGGGGTGAGGACTGGCTGCTGTTCTCTCACTCTGTCTAATGTGATGAATCCTCCTGTATTTACATTCGGTTGTAGTGCATGTCTGGGGAGAGTGGTTCCTGCTAAGCATGCCACACCAATACCACCCCCTACAAAACCTCAGAGCATGTATGCAGAGAGGAGATGGTAGATTAGGTTCCTGGGAGAGGAAATGTACAAATGGACCTCTGCGAGAAGATTAACTGATGGTAGCAGCAAGTTGCTGATGGAGGCAGTTTGTGTAAGAGCAGGCCCTCCCTGCCGGGGCTCATCTGTCTCTGCTGTCACTGTCCCTGGCTGCCCGTGCAGCAGGCAGACAGCCCTGGGCTCTGCGTCTTCCTCCCTGCACAGGAATCCTGCCTCACCGAGCCCGAGAGGCACCGGCTTCCCAGTGGAGGGGAGTGGGGAGAGGAGCTGATGAGGTCTGCCATTTGTTGTTTGTTTTCTGCTTGTTCCATAGCCTGGGCATCACCTTTCCAAGGTGCCTTTTGCAGCCTTCAAGACCCAGAGCCTTTCTGGGGGAAGCAGTAGCAAAAGTGGCTCTTCCTGGGGCCCACATCTCAACCCAAAGCCCCTCCCTGGAAATCATGCCATTCGCACGCCTCTGGGAGCTGGTGAGCAGAAGAGTCAGGCTGTTCAGGGTGTTCATTTCAGTTTCCAAAGCGCTGATCTCGATGCAGATATACGCGGTATTACTAGTAAATGTGCAGTGATAAGGGTTGGTGTCTAAAAAGCAATTCTCGGCTACTCTCAAATCTCCCCCCTGCTGTTTAACTCAGTTGCTCAGTCTTGCTCCTCTTTGACACCCTGTCTGTATCTGTTGCTTATCACAAAATACTTGAGACTGGGTGATTTATAAAGAAAATGAAGTTTACTGCTTACAGTTTCTGAGGCTGGGAAGTCCAAAGTCCATCTGCTGGTGGTGACAGTGACCCAGGGGTCTCACATTGCTAGATGGTGGAAGTAAAGAGAGCAGAGAGACAGACAGACTCTCCTCTCTCTTTTAAAGCCCTCAGAACCACACCCCCGACCACCATTATTAACCCATTCACTACGGCACAGTCCTACAATCCAATCACCTCTTCAAGGCTCCACCTTACAATTACCATAATAGGATTTCCCACCCTGTTAACAGTCACAGTGGGGGCTAAGTCTCTAATACATAAAACTTGGGGGACAAGATTCAATCTTCAGGGAGTTTGGGGGGACATAATCCAATCCACTCCACTCCCTTTACACACACATGCAAACACACACATGTACATGCAAAGCAAAGTCTATCCCACCCCCTCACCCCGTGTCTCTTCCTTTAAAAGCAATGGCAGCTACCAACCTCGCCAATCCCACTCCGAGATAAAGCATGAATCCACCTCTTACACCATATTGTGTGTGATTATAGATATGAGTAAGGTGGACAGACATGTGGTGAAGTTGTGCCAGTGGTGACGACCTGTGGAATTTGCCCTTCTCTTCTCAAACCTGCATAGCAGGACACCCCATGCCTGGAGAAGACACTGGTGCTTCACAGATGTGAGACTGAGAGTTACAGCCGTCGGGACTCAACCCTTTGAGGTGGATGCAACCTTTCTCATTATCAGGATTACTTACTAAATAAACTAATCTATTTCTTTCTTTCTTTTTTTTTTTTTTTTTTTTTTTTTTT
>NW_007749369.1:0-2647 GCF_000696425.1 Galeopterus variegatus | reverse complement strand
GGAACTTCTTAAAGGCTAAGCTTAGTCCACTATTTTTCGTTTTGTTGGGAGGAGGTACGCTTTGTCTCTCGGTATGTGCCAATCCCTGCAGTAGACGTTATAGTATAAAAGGTTCCATTGAAGTGTGTGTATTTGTGCTGCTGAGTGAACACTTCGATTAGCTCAGCAGCTGGGAAATCTGGGGAGGGGCCGAGCTGATGGGGAGGAGAGATGAATGGGCCCATGCTGGGCGGCACTGCAGGGAGTTTCTGCTCATGCTGCCTTCAGCCAACAGCTGCATGCTGTACACTAAGGGCCTTTCTTCAGTTTTACAGATGGGCAAACTGAGGCCTGGGCAGAGGCAGCCCGGGTTGTCAGACCCTGTGACTAGCCCCACAGAGCACCCAGCAGGAGTTAAGCTGCTGGCCTGTGCCCGCACCCTGGGACTCAGCAGCACGTGGGCTGACCCCCTGAGGTCCACGTAGCATGTGCTTTTGAAAGTTCTCTGTCAGGGCTCTGCTTGCTGGCGTCTGAGTCCGCTCACACATTTCTTCTTTGATTCGAGTGCGGGCAAGTAAAGCAATGGTTGCCCGTCCACAGCCACCAGACTTGTTATTTGTTGAACATATTCCAGGAAGCGCATGCATGTGCTGAAGCTGACGCATGCACACACACACACAGAAGTTTTCATATTAGTTCCCCGAGTTCATGGATAAAGTCCAGAGCTGCCAAAGCTCCCACTACTTTGCCATGTCACACTAATAGCTTCCAGATCCCATCACATATTAAATTCATGCGGCTTCAGCGAAGCCATCTATTTAATGCAATTCGCTAAATGCCTGCGCAGCCCCGCTGACAGTGACATATTAGTTTTGCAGTCTTTTGCAATCTGATATCTCTGAATTTGCCACTGTACTAAAGATTTGATTAATGTGGTTCCATTTGGATGCAGTAATTGGCTGCGACTGTTGTAGAAAATAATCAGGCTTTCATTCCTTACAAGAGCACGGACATGCTAATGAGAGAGTGGGTTAATTAAGCCCGCGGCAGAAAGCGACAGTTACTGATGACTGTTATGACAAACCACCGACTCGGCATTTGGGAGCAGGACAGCAAATTTGCACTTTATGAAATTACAGGAAAACTAGGACATAAGGAATAAATAGTTACATCTGTTTGGTGAAAGGGGAAAAAAGGGTGGGGAGAAAAAAGAGGGGCTCAGAGGAAGAGAAGAGAACAAGTGAGAGACCGTCCCCCAGCAGGCCCCGGTCGCGACGTCCAGGAGGCCATGCGAGGAGTCCCCTGTTCCGCAGTGTGTCCTCTGGCTTGTGCTGGGTGTAACGGTGCCAGTGGGAACTGACGCGCCCATCGGCACCCACATTACGGACTTTCTGCAAAAGGACCGGACAGTAGCTCAGTCGCCTAGAAACAGAAAGAGATTTGGGGAAAGAGAGGGAGATCTGGGTAAAGGTGGGAGAAAGCAGACCTGCTGGGGACCTTTCAGCTGTGGCCAGCACACAGAGGAAGTGTGGGACCTGGGCTGTTTCCAGTTTTTGGAGAAGCTGGTCTGCAAATGTCTGGGGTGGATCAGACGTCTGTGTCTGTGTTACTGTTCTTTCAACTCGCCTGTGCTCCCCACATGGACCCTTGCTTCTGGGTTTGACTCTCGCAGCCGCATCCAGGCTCCCCTCCTTGGGCTGGGCAAGGCTCCTTTCTGCTGTCTGAATTCTCTCATGGGACGCTGAGACTCTGTTACCCCTTTCTTGGTCTCTCAAAGCCATTTAGATCTCAAGGGACCGAGGTTCCTGTCCACCCTCTGGGTTCTGCCCTAGTATGTAAACTCAAACACTTGGTCTCTCCCCAGCTGGCTTGGGGTCCCCAAGACTTCTCTGCTCAGGCTCAGCCTTAACCTAATATTCCTGCATCTCAGCCTGCATTCATCTTTTCCCCCCAAACCAACCAATATTATTGAGCACCTGTTAGATATAAAGCACCGAGCTGGGTGTTGAGGAGGAAACAAAGGTAAATGGGATTCAGCCCTGCCCGTCAGGAGCGTATAGACTAGTGGGGAGAGAGCCACACAGAGAAGTCACCAGCAGTGGTAGGTGTCAGGACAGCAGAGCAATGAGCCTGCGGAGTGCAGAGGAGATTGATCCCTTCTGTCTGGGCACAAAGGAAGCCTTATCAACAAGGAGGCTGTGAACCTGCAGCAACGTAGGAGAGGGCACGGCAGGCAGAGGCAGCAGCAGGAGCAGAATGACAGACATAGGGACAGAGCTGGACAGGCCATCTGGGGGCAGATGGTGAGGAGTCTTCACTGATCCCTAAGGAGCTCAGATTTATTCTACAGGCGATGGGTGGTACTGAGTATTTTTTGAGCTCCGCACATCGTAATCAGAGGTCCTGTTGGAAGCAGGGCTGTGTCCTAAGGTGTGGGATGGAGAGGTGTGGGAATAAACTGGGAACCAGAGCTCAGGAAGGAGCCGCTCCAGGTGTTCAGGGGAGGGTGATGGGCCTGGTGGGGAGCAGTGGGTCCACTCAAGGCAGCAGCGGACTCCACTCCGAACAGCTGCCCTCAGGCTTCCCCTGAGCTCGGAGGTGGGAGGGGGGCTCCTGGAGGGAATTCCTGAGCAGAGCCAGCTGATGATCAGCTTTGCTCCTTCCTCTA
>NW_007749368.1:2540-11020 GCF_000696425.1 Galeopterus variegatus | reverse complement strand
AGGGTGTGGCGGAGAGACGATGTGGGCGGGCTTCTCTTCCCAGTCCCCCCCCGAGGCTGGCCGGGGGCTTCCCCCGCTGCCGGCCCCTTCTGAGAACTGCGGGAAGAGTGGGACTACAAGCCCCGGGGTGCTCCGCGTCGAGGTAAGCAAATAGCACGTCCCAGCGGGGAGCCACGTCAGACAGAGATTACTGGCCTGCCCTCACTATGGCGGGCTTGTCCGACTCCACCCTAGAAAATGGAGGCAGCTTTGTTGTGGGTGCCCAGCCTGGTGTGATGGGCAGGGGCCAGGCGGGCGAGGGATAGTCGGGCTTCGCCCCGCAAGTGGGATTTTTCTGGGGGTGACTCACGGAGGACGCCGGGTGGGCCTTCTGGCGTGATTCAGCGTGATTCAGATGCCTCTGCGCAGTTCCTCCGCTGGCTCTCCTGGTCTTTGCCGTGTGGGCTGCCAATATTGTTCCCACAGCAGGGCCTGGGTACCCCCAGGAGTCCTTCTCCGTGTCGGCCCCAAAACCTCGAACCCTCTGCCGCTTATTTGTTGATGTAGGATCGTTGTTGTAAGATTTATTCGTCCTTTGTTGCTCGTAGAAATGCAGTCAATACTCTGGTATCACAGCACACAGCTCTCAGGATCACGCTGTTTCCTGACACGGGTGCTCCAGACCCGTCGCCATTTTCAATCCAGATAACTGTTTACTGGCTCTACTTCGCTGGTGTTGGCTCTATTCTTGGGCAGGCTCACCCCCACAGGCTCTCAAGATGATGCCTACAGCCTCCCAGCTGCTCAGCCTAAATGTCCTGCAGGAGAAGTGAAGCCATCTTGTCCCCCTCCACTTTTGTAAAAGAAAGAAAGAAAGGAAGGAAGAAAATCAAATTGAACATAAATCTAAGGGTTTATTTCTGGACTTTCAATTCTATTCCATTAATTTATGTGTTCTATCCTTATGTCACTACCACACTATCTCAATTACTATGTTTTGTCGTAAGTTTTAGAATTGGGAATTGGGAATCCTCCACCTTTGTTCTTCTTTTTCAAGACTGTTATATAAGTTTGCTAGGACTGCCAGAAGAAAGTATCATGATTTGGGTGGCTTAAACAACAAAAAGTTTATGTCACAGTTCTGGAGGCTAGAAGCCCAAAATCAAGGTGTTAGCAAGGCTGGTTTCTTCTGAGTGCTGTGAGGAAGAATCTGTTTCATGCCTCTCTCCTTGCTCTGGTAGCCTCAGGCATTACATGGGTTGTAGATGAAGTTCTCCCTGTGTCTTCACATTGTCTTCCTTCTGTAGGAGTCTGTTTCTGTGTCTAAATTTCCCTTTTTTGCAAGAACTCCAATCATATTGAATGAGATTTCACCCTAATGATTACCTCTGTAATCATCTTAATCTAACCTGATTATCTCTGTAAAGACCCTTTCTCCAAATAAAGTCACATTCTGATTTACTGGGAGTTAGGACACCACATATTTTTTTTTTGTGGAGATACAACTCAATTCATGACAATTGTTTTGACTATTCTGGGTCCCTTACATTTCCATAGGAATTAAATGATTCGCTTGTCAATTTCTGCAATAAGAAGCAGCTAAGATTTTGTTAGAGATCACACTGAATGTGTAGACTAGTTTGGGATGTATTGCCATCTTAACCATATTAAGTCTTCAGCGTCATGAACATGGGATGTCATTCCATTTAGTTAGGTCTAATTTAATTTCTCTCTCTCTCTCTCATTTTTTTTTTTTTTTTGGCGTCTGGCTGCTATGGAGATCTGAATGCTTGATGTTGGTGTTTTTACAATTTTTATATTTATATCACTATCAGATTGTTCCTTGTGTATAGAAATAACAATTTTTGGATTTCAACCTTGTAGACCATCATTTTTATTAAGTAATTATTTATTTATTTATTTATTTATTCATTCATTCATTCATTCATTTACTTATTTACTTATTTACTTACTTACATTTACTTACATACTTACTTACTTACTTTCACTTACTTACTTAATTACTTACTTACATACTTACTTACTTTACTTACTTATATTCTTCCTTACTTTTAATTACTTACTTGCTTATTTACTTACTTACTTACTTACATACTTAATTACTTACAAAAGATAACTAGTAAGGGGATCTTACCCCTTGACTTGGTGTTGTACCACCACGCTGTCACAAGTGAGCTAACCGGCCATCCCTATATAGGGATCTGAACACATGGCCTTGGTGTTATCTGCACTGCACTCTCCCAAGTGAGCCATGGGCCACCCCTTTAGCTGTCGATGTGATAACAACTTCCAAGACCCCTTCACACACTGAAGCTTCCAAACATACTTCCCAGTAACTTGGAGGTGACTCTCAGTCCCCAAAGATGCAACCTCAGCTCCCCCCGGGCAGCAGATCTCTTAGACCCTCTCTTCACACCCTGAAGCTTTCGGTCCGAGCTACCAGATCCGACTCAGACATCAGGGAAAAAGACATCAGGCTGACAGAAAGGGTGATGTGGAAAGAGTACAGCTGATCCTTCCGTGTGGCGTAGGGGTTGTGGATGACAGGGTGGATCGAGAAATAGGGAGCGGAACAGGGTCCAAGGAGGCGATCGCGACGCCTTTTGGTAGAGACGGAGAATCGGCTTTCGGCCCAGCTACCAGATCCGACACAAGCATCTGGGAAAGATCCTTCAGTCTGCCAGAAAGGGTGATGTGGGAATAGTAGAGCTGATCATTCCGTGTGGCGTATGGGATGTGGATGACAGTATGGAAGAAGAAGTAGGGGGCGGAGCCAGGACAAAGGATGCTATCGGGGACACGGTACGGTTGAGAAAGAGAATCGGCTTGCGGTCGAGCTACCAGATCCGACTCAGACATCTTGGGAAAGATCCATGTGCTGGCCAGAAAGGGTGATGTGGAAAGAGTTCTCCTTATCCTTCAGTGCTGCGTAGGGGACGTGGATGACAGAGTGGAAGGCAAAGTAGGGGGCGTAGCCAGGCCCAAGGTTAGAGAGAACTGATGTGTGGCCATGGCAAAAAATAGCCAATGAGAATGAACTTTCAATTTACCTAGTGATTGCTTATGTCACTCAGCAACCATTGGTCCACCCGAGGCCCCTGCACGTGTCCTCTTAGAATGCTTGGGCTCCAGGGCTCGGTCCGAATGCTCACTCATGTTTAGACCTACTGCTTGGTTACCGGTCCCAACGGGAGGCTTTTGAGTGGTGCTGTTGTGGCAGAGAGGTTGGATTCTCCAAAATCGTATCGAGTAATATTTGCTCATACCGGCTTGAGAAGTGGGTAAGGGCCAAGGGGCCATGTGAGGGGACGGGCCTCTGAAGCTGCTGTCTTACAATGAAGAAGCTTTTTGACTTTTGAGGGCGGAAGAGAGAGTCACTCTCGGGCACCTCCAACAGGCTGCAAGAGTTGAGCGCAAACGCGGTTTGGTTGAGAAAGGGAATCTGATTGGGCCGAGCTACCAGATCCGACTCAGGCATCTCGGTAAAGATCCATCTGGTGTCCAGAATGGGTGATGAGGGAATAGTAGAGCAGATCATTCCGTGTGCCTTAGGGTATGTGGATGACAGAATGGAAGGAGAAGTAGGCGCGGAGCCAGGCCCTCCATTAGGAAAACACCTATGTATAGCCATGGCAAGGAAGAGCCAATGAGAACAAAATTTCAATCTACCTAGTGACTGCTGACGTCACTCAGCAACCATTGGTTCACCCGAGGCCCCTGCACGCGCCCTCTAGGAAGCTTAGGCGCCAGTGCTCGGTGCGAATGTTCACTCGTGTTTAGACCTGCTGCTTGGTTACCTTTCCCAATGGGAGGCTGTTGAGTGGTGCTGTTGTGGTAGAGAGTTTGGCTTTTCCAAAATCGTATCGAGTAATATTCACTCATACCTGCTTCAGAAGTGGTTAGGGGCCAAGGGGCCATGTGAGGGGACGGGCCTCTGAAGCTACTATCTTACAATGAAGCTTTCTGACTTTTGAGGGCAGAAGAGAGAGTCACTCTTGGGCACCTCCACCAGGCTGCAGGAGGTGAGCGCGGACGCGGTTTGGTTGAGAAAGAGAATCGGCTTTCGGCCGAGCTAGGAGATCCGACTCAGACAACTTGGGAAAGATTCATCAGGTTGCCAGAAAGGGTGATGTGGAAAGGGCACAGCTGATACTTCCGTGTGGCGTAGGGGTTTTGGATGACAGAGTGGATCAAGAAGTAGGTGGCGGATCAGGGACCAAGGACTTGAGCGCAGACGCGGTTGGGTTCGGAAAGAGAATTTGATTCCGCCGAGCTACCAGATCCGACTCAGACATCTTGGGAAAGATCCATCTGGTGGCCAGAGAGGGTGATGTGGGAATAGTAGAGCTGATCATTTCAAGCGGCGTAGCGGAAGTGGATTTCTGAATGGAAGGAGAAGTAGGGGGAGGAGCCAGGTCAACGATTAGAAGAGAAGTGATATATAGCCATGGCAACGAATAGCCAATGGGAATGAACATTCAATTTACCTAGTCATCGCTGATGTCACTCAGCAACCATTGGTCCACCCGAGGCCCCTGCATGCGTCCTCTTAGAACGGTTGGGCGCCACGGCTGGGTCCGAATGCTCACTGGTGTTTAGACCTGCTGCTTGGTTCCCGGTCCCAACGGGAGGCTTTAGAATGGTGCTGTTGTGGCGGAGAGTTTGGCTTCTCCAAAATCGTATCGAGTAATATTCGCTCATACAGGCTTGAGAAGTGGGTAAGGGACAAGGGGCCAGGGCTGTGGACGGGCCTCTGAAGCTGCTCTTTTCTACCATGAAGAAGCTTATTGACTTTTGAGGGCAGAAGAGTGAGTCAGTCTCGGGCACCTCCACCAGGCTGCAGGAGGCAAAGGCGGAGGCAGTTTGCTTGAGAAAGAATCGGCTTTCGTCCGAGCTAGGAGATCCGACTCAGACATCTTGGGAAAGATCCATTCGGTGGCCAGAAAGGGTGCTGTGGAAAGAGTACAGCTGATCATTCGGTGTGGCGTAGGGGTTGTGGATGACAGAGTGGAACGAGAAGTAGGGGGCGGAGCTGTTGATAGACATTTGGGTTGTTTTCACTTTTTTGGCTATTATGGATATTCCTGCTATGAACATTCGTGTATAAGTTTTTGTGTAAACATATGCTTTAATTTCTCTTGGTGATAAAGGTAGGAGCAGAATTGCTGGGTCATGTGGTTTCAACTTTGAGTTTAATCATTTGAGAAACTGCCCAGACTGTTTCCCAAAGTGGCTGTACCACTTTATATTTCCCTTTAGCAATGTATGAGATTCCAATTTCCCCACATCCTTCCTGCCACCTTAGTGGGTGTGAAGTGGTATCTTATTTTGATTTGCATTTCCCTAATGACTAAATTTGTTGAGCATCTTCTCATTTGCTTATTGGCCAATTTGACATCTTCTTTGGAGAATATCTGTTCAAATCCATGCCCATTTTAATATTGGATTATGTGTCTTTTTATTTTTGAGTTGTTAGAGTTCTTTCCACAATTTGGATACAAGTTCCTTATCAGATATATCATCTGCAAATATTTTCTCTCATTCTATGCCTTCATTTTCCTGGTGGTGTATATGGGATCCAAACCCGGGGCCTTGGTGTTATCAGCACCACACTCTCCCGAGTGAGCCACGGGCCGGCCCAGAAAGCACTTTATTGAAGACCGCGAAGTGACTTAACTATCAAAATGAAGTCCTTACAGCGTATTATTTGTTAAGTACATGTTCTGAAACACCATTAAGGAATGACAGTTAAAAGAAGGTGCATGGGGTGTATAATTCCCATGATACATCAAGTTCTGGGGGCTGAAAATTCTTTGAATCAACTCCCATATGCATTGTAAATCAGGCTACACCTATTCCTATGTGTTTCTTACTGAAGGATGGGAGAAGGTAAGCCTCAACATGAGGACGATAGCTCCCCATTGTTGTATAGGGAAACTCGTGTATTTAAATCAGGTGTGCTGATTTAAACTGCCACTAGTAACAGGAGTGTATAGCTTTTATTGGAAACTTACGAGCATCTGCAGAGTGTAATTTTTTTTTGCAGCTGCCCCCCCCCCCCCAAATAACGTATGGGGATCCAAACACTTGACCTTGGTGTTCTTAGCACCACGCTCTACCAAGCGAGCTAACCAGTCAGCCCCAGAATAATTTTTAAAATACCAGTTGAAATATAATCTCTATACCATCAAATTCACCCCTATTAAGTGTACAATTCAGTAGGGTTTTTTTGTTTTTTTGTTTGTTTTTTATAAAGATTCGAGTCCATGGCCTTGGTGTTATCAGCACCATACTCTCCCGAGTGAGCCACGGGCTCACCCCAATTCAGTGGTTTTTTAGTATATTCAGAGAGTTATGCAACCATCACCACTGTCTTATTCCAGAATATTGTGTCACCCTTAAAAAAAGCTTGGTACCCGTTAGCAGTTACTCCCCATTCCCTCTCTCTCAACTGCTGGCAACCACTAATCTACTTTCTGTCTCCAGTCTACTTCCTGTCAAATCTATAGATTTTCCTACTCTGGACATCTCATATAAATGGAATCGTATAATATGTGGCTTTTTTGTCTGATTTCTTTCACCTAACATGATGTTGTCGAGGTTTATCCATGCTGTGGCTTATATTAATTCTTCATTCCTTTTTATGGCTGGATAGTCGGTTATATGGATACACCACATTTTGTTTATTCATTCATCCCCCTATAGACATTTGGGTTGTTTTCACTTTTTTGGCTATTATGGATAATCCTGCTATGAACATTCGTGTATAAGTTTTTGTGTAAACATATGCTTTAATTTCTCTTGGTTATAAAGGTAGGAGCAGAATTGCTCGGCCATGTGGTTTAAACTCTGAGTTTAATCATTTGAGAAACTGCCCAGACTGTTTCCCAAAGTGGCTGTACCACTTTATATTTCCCTTTAGCAATGTATGAGATTCCAATTTCCCCACATCCTTCCTGCCATCTTAGTGGGTGTGAAGTGGTATCTTATTTTGATTTGAATTTCTCTAATGACTAAAGTTGTTGAGCATCTTTTTGTGTGCTTATTGGCCAATTTGACATCTTCTTTGGAGAATATCTGTTCACATCCTTTGCCCATTTTAAAATTGGATTATTTGTTTTTTTATTTTTGAGTTGTTAGAGCTCTTTCCACATTCTGGATACAAGTTCCTTATCAGATATATGATCTGCATATATTTTCTCCCATTCTATCTCTTCACTTTCCTGGTGGTGTCCTTTACAACACAAAAGTTTTTTGTTTTGATGAAGTTCAATCTATTGTTTGTTTTGATGTTTGTGCTTTGGCTGGAGTGTCTACGAAATGATTGCCTAATCCAAGGTAACAAAGATTTAGTCCTATATTTTCTTCTAAGAATTTGCATGTGGTTATCCAGATATCCGACTGTCATTTGTTGAAAAAGTGTATTTCCCTATTGAATTGTCTTGGCACCTTTGTTCAAAATCAAATTGAGGGCCGGCCTTTGGCTTACTTCGGAGAGTGTGGTGCTGACAACACCAAGTCAGGGGTTATTATCCCCCTACCGGTCATCTTTTTTTTTTTTTATTATTTTTATTATTTTTATTTTGTCAATATACAATGTAGTTGATTATTATGTCCCATCACCGAAACCTCCCTCCCCTCTTCCCTCTCCCCCGTCCCACCCAAGTTTGTCCCCTCCATTTGCTTGTTGTAAGAACTTCAAAAAAAAAAATTGTGGTTGTTATATCTTCTCCCCACCCCCGGTTTTTTTGTTTTTTGTTGTTGTTGTTTGTTTGTTTGTTTTGTGTGTGTGTGTGAGAGTGTGTGTGTGTGTGTATGTATGTGTGTGAATTGATTCATTCACGTTTAACTCCCTCTAATAAGTGAAAACATGTGGTAATTCTTTTTCTCTGCCTGACTCGTTTCACTTAATACTATTCTTTCAAGGTCCGTCCATGTTGTTGGAAATGGCAGTATTTCATTCCTTTTTATAGCTGAGTAGTATTCCATTGTGTAGACATACCACATTTTCCGTATCCACTCATCCGATGATGGACATTTGGGCTGATTCCAGCTCTTGACTATTGTGAAGTTTGCTGCAATGAACATTGGGGAACAGGTATACCTTCGACTTGATGATTTGCATTCCTTTGGATATATTCCCAGCAGTGGGATAGCTGGGTCGTATGGTAGATCTATCTGCAGCTGTTTGAGGAACCTCCAAACCATTTTCCATAGGGGTTGCACCATTTTGCATTCCCACCAACAATGTATGAGTGTTCCTTTTCTCCGCAACCACGCCAGCATTTATTGTTCAGCGTCTTTTGGATTTTGGCCATCCTAACTGGGGTGAGACGGTATCTCATTGTGGTTTGGTTTGCATTTCCCGGATGCTGAGTGATGTTGAGCATTTTTTCATATGACTGTTCCCATTTGTATGTCTTCCTTTGAGAAATGCCTGCTTAGCTCTTTTGCCCATTTTTTAATTGGGTTGCTTGTTT
>NW_007749368.1:1299-1540 GCF_000696425.1 Galeopterus variegatus | reverse complement strand
CTGTTTGAGGAACCTCCAAACTATTTTCCATAGGGGTTGCACCATTTTGCATTCCCACCAACAATGTATGAGTGTTCCTTTTCTCCGCAACCACGCCAGCATTTATTGTTCAGCGTCTTTTGGATTTTGGCCATCCTAACTGGGGTGAGACGGTATCTCATTGTGGTTTGGTTTGCATTTCCCGGATGCTGAGTGATGTTGAGCATTTTTTCATATGACTGTTCCCATTTGTATGATCTTC
>NW_007749368.1:0-832 GCF_000696425.1 Galeopterus variegatus | reverse complement strand
TGGTTATTATAGCTTTGTAGTATAGTTTAAAGTCAGGACCATTGACAACCATGAAAAGAAAACAAATGAACAAAATCTTTAGCAGCAACCTCAGGAACCAACAAACACAGAAAACAAACAGCAAAACAGAAAGCAAGGAACAAATGACACCTAAGACAATCAAAAAAATGAAAAAAAAAATGCTAGGAATATATCAACACCTCCCAATAACAACTCTTAATGTAAAGGGTTTAAATTCCCCAATCAAAAGACACAGATTGGCTGACCGGATAAGAAAGATGGACCCAACTATATGCTGCCTACAACAGACATACCTGACCCATAATGACTCACATAGATTAAGAGAGAAGGGATGGAAAAAGATCTTCCATGCAAACAGAAAAGAAAAACGAGCTGGAGTAGCTATTCTCATATCAGACAAAATAGACTTTAAACTAAAACCCATAAAAAGAGACAATGAGGGTCACTACATAATGATAAAAGGACTGATGCATCAAGAAGACATAATAATCATAAATATGTATGCACCCAATGTTGGAGCACCCAGATTTAGAAAACAAACTCTGTTAGAAATAAAAAAGGAAATAGACACTAATACTATAATTGCAGGGGACCTGAACACCCCACTCTCAATATTGGACAGATCAACCAGGCAAAGAATTAGCAGAGAAACACAAGAACTGAACAAAACTTTATCTTAACAATACTCTAGACCAATTGGACTTGGCAGATATCCACAGAACATTCCATCCAACATCGTCAGAATATTCATTCTTCTCATCAGCACATGGATCGTTCTCCAGGATAGATCACATATTAGGACACAAATCAA
>NW_007749367.1:5845-11020 GCF_000696425.1 Galeopterus variegatus | reverse complement strand
AAACAATATTCAAAAATAAAGGTTAAAAAGGCTTAGATTGTGGGACATTTCTGTGTAGTGCTATGTTATCTAGTCTTACCTCTGAATTAAGGCCAATCCTGTCAGGCATTCGTGTCTCCTTCTCTGCTCTTTCAGACAACTACCCATTTCTCCTCTTCTCCCAAGATCCTGTGCACAGTCTTGTTTTGTTAAATACACACCATCCTATTTCTCAAACCCTTAGTGTGGCCTTGAGAGGTGAGAACACATGAAGATTCAAGCACAGAGTCAATATATGAACTTAGCATCTGGGTGCACACTATCAACCCCCCACACACACATCATATAAAAACTGTAAAGCCACCACCAGGACCCTTGCCAGATGTGGTCCCTGGACTTTGGACTTCCCAGCCTCTAAAACTGTAAGCAATAAATTTTGTTTTCTTACAAATCACTCAGTTCCAGGTATTTTGTTATAAGCAGCAGAAATGGACTAATACAGAAGACTGGTATTAGAAAAATGGGGTGTTGCTTATAACAAATACTTGAAAATGTGGAAGCAACTTTGGAACTGGATGTTGAGGAGAGGTTGGAAGAATTTGGAGGAACAGGTTAGGAAAAGTCTAGATGCCAGTGAGGAAAGTTTGGAACATCTCAGAAAATCGATAAATGGTGGCGACCAGAATGCTGATAGAAATATGGACTATAAAGACTATACTAAGGAGGTCTCAGATGTAAATAAAAAGGGACTTATTGGAAACTGGGGCAAAGATCACCCTTGCTGTGAACTGACAAGGAACTTGGCTGCATTCTGTTCGTGCCTAAAAGTTTTGTGGGATTTGGAACTTCAAGGTGCTTACCCATGGTATTTGGCAGAAGTCTAAGCAGCAAAGCACTCAGGAAGCTGCATGGCTATTTGCAACAGCCTATGCTGAGTTATGGCATAGGTAATCCAGAAATTGTAATTCAAAAGAAAGCAAAGGGCAAAAAATTGGAAAAATTTCAGCCTGGTCACAAAACCAAGGCTCTAGCCCAGTGACCTTTTTCTAAGGAGACTAGTACAGAAAAAAGAGATTATCAAGAGAAGGGAATAAAGACCTTGAAGGCATTTCAGAGGTCTTAGAGGCTGCATCTTCCATTGTAGGCTCAGAGGCCAAGAATGGTTTTGGGGAACAGGCCTGAGGCACCAGCCATGGGCTTGCTGCTCAGGGCCGCTTCAGGAAGCTGCTTCCTGCACCAGCACCCCAGCTGCTTTGGCTGCTCCAGCTGTAGCTAAATTGGCCTCAGGTGTGGGTGGACCCGCAGCTTTGGAAAATACAAGCAGGAAGCCTTGGTGGTGTCCATGTGGTGTTAGGTCTACAGGCTCACAGAATGCCAGAACTCTGAAAACTTGGGATCCTCTCCCCTGATTTCAAAGGATGTATGGAAAAGCCTGAGAACCCAGGAAGAAATATGTCACAGGGGTGGATTCACTGCATAGAGCCTTTGCTAGAACAATGCAAAGAGGAAATGTGCGGTACAAGTTGCAGCAGAAAAATCCCACCGAAGACCATGCCTAGTGGAGCTGTGGTAGTGGCACTGTCATGGCAAATTGTAGAGCAAACAGTGTGCAATGCCAGCCTGTGAGAGCTAAAGCATCACCTGAGACAAGGAAAGCCATAGAAGTGGAGCTGCCTGAGGACGTGGGGACCCAATACCCTACACCAGTGTGCAGAAGACGTTGAACATGGAGTCAAGAAACATGATTTGCCAGCTTTGAGTTTTAAAGCCTGCCATTCTGGGTTTCAGACTTGTTAAGGACCTGTTACCCCTTTCTTTAGGCCTATTTCTCCCTTTGGAACAGGAATGTGTATCCTATGCTTGTCCTACCATTGTATCTTGGAAGTAGATAACTTGTTTTGATTTCACATATAGGACTTTGAACTTTGGAATTTTGAGTTGAAAAAAGTTAAGACTTTGGGAGTGAAATTAATGTATTTGTATGTGAAAAGGATGTGGGTTTTAGGGTATCAAGGGTAGAATGCTGTAGATCGGATGCCCTCCTGCCCCCCACCTTGTTGAAGCTTAAATTCCCACTGTGACTGTCAAGCGTGGAAAATCCTATTACAGTAATTAAAAGGTGGGGACTTGAAGAGGTGTAGGACTTGCGAGATTGTAGGACCATGCCACAGTAATGGATTAATAATGGTGCCCAGGGGCGTGGTTCTGAAGGCTTTTAAAGAACAGTGCGTGAGAAGCTACCTCTCTCTCTCTGTGCTCTGCCATTTTCTGCTGTGTGAGGCCCCTGGGTCACTGTTGCCACCACCAAGGCCTTCACCATCTGTGTTTCCTGGACTTGGGACTTCTCAGCCTCTGAAACTGTGAAAAATACATTTAATTTTCTTTATAAATTACCCAGTTCCAAGTATTTTGTTATGAGAAGCAGAAACTGACTAATACATTGAGTTGTGCTGGAGACATATTTAATTTTTTTAAAGAACTTATATATTCATTAGTGTTTTGAAATTATAAAAGCGTCATGATTTTTTTGATTCCTTCCTTGATTTCATGAAAATAGATGATTTCATCACCAATGACCTCTAAAGTTTCTTTTAGCCCTAAATTCTTACAATTGCTTATTTATACATATATATATAATATATATATATATATGCATATATATAACATAATGTATATATATGCTTTTTTTTTTAAAGAAAAAGTGTTAGGATGCTTGGTTCTGCTTCTTATTTAAATAGTGGTGTCGAGGTGAGGGCTTATCTCTCTGAGGTCCTCAGTTTGGTTGCAGTCTTCATGAGAGGAGCTGATCCCACCAAAATAACCATTCAGTAAATTTTCTTTCTTGTATGAGTCGAAGATTTAATTATATTTGGCTAAGCATATGACATTGTATGTAGATGTTCTTGCCTTTCTACCTATAGTATTTCTAAATTTTTACATATCATGGAAAGCACTGATGCCTTTAAGAGGGACTTGTATATACTCGCTAATGTTTCCTGTTGTTGTATTTCTGAAAACTTGTGTCAGATAATATGCTGCCTGAAAGTAGGCAGACTGGAGATTCTTAATTTTAAAGAACCCTGTGAATATGGGTAGGTATTTTTTTCATGTTAGAATAACTCAGAATTTCTCTAATGCCTGTGCAACTTCTGATAAATATTTAGAAAAATGGAAATTCAATATTTAAGATGAAGTTTTTTGAAAAAAATTTGAAAAAATTCCAACAAAAATGAACTGACTTCATAAATAGTTATTACTTTCATTAAAATTAAGTAAAATGTGTCATAAATAGTAGGAACTTTGTTGTGTACTTTTATCGACTTAAATAAAAGTTTAAATAGTTTAGGAAATCGATCCATCAGGTTTGAGGAATCATGGAATTTACATCTCTTAAAAATTTTATTTATTTATTTTATTTTTTATTATTTTAAAAACTGATTCATAATTAATTATGTTAATTAAGTTAATTGTACATAGTTGGTTGTACATATCTGTGAACGTTGGTACCTGTATACAATATGTGATGCTCAAACCAGGATAATTAGTATATTCAACATTATACTGTGTAATCATTTTTCATGTTCCTTTACCCATTCCTCCCTTATCCCCCTCCCCCTCTCCCTTTCCCACCTCTGGAACATTTCTTAAAAATTTAATAATTAGAGTAGAATGGCAAATAAAGAGGTGTTAATAAATGAATATATTATATATAAAATTACAGGTAAGACTGGTAGATTCTAATCAATAAAATCTTCATAATGATTTTCCAACACATGAACATTTCCTAGCTAGCTATAAAACTGGTGTAGTCACAGAAAGAGAAATACCACATGTTCTCACTTATTTGTGAGAGCTAAAAATAAATAAATAAATAAATAAACAAAAACAAATAAAGGGTGGGTGGGGGGAAAAAGACACAACAATCACAACAATTCCTTGAACTTATTGAGACAAGTGAACAGATATGATGTAGATGGGGAGGGGAGAGAGGGAGCAGGGAAAGAGGTATGGGTAAAGGGTCACAAAAATCAACTGCAATGCATATTGAGAAGTTAAAATAAAAAATAAATAAATAAAATAAAATGCAGGTATGTACTGCAAAAATAGAAAAAAGAATTTAAAGTAAAAAAAAAAAAAAAGACATGCTATATGAAACAAGCCAGACACCAAAGGACAAATACGATATGATTCCACATACATAAGGTACCTAGAGTAATCTAATTCATAGAAACAGAAAATAGAATGGTGGTTGTCAGGGACTGGGAACCAGGGAGAGAAATGACTGATAATGGGTGCAGGGTTTTCTTTCAGGGTGATGAAAATGTTCTGGAGCTAGATAATTGTGCTGATTTCACAACACTGTGTATGCATAAAATGTCATGGAATTGTGGTTAAAATGGCAAATTTAACTTATGTATATTTCATCACAATTTAAAAAAAGAACTGGAGAATCATTGAATTGTAAACTTTACAGATGAAATTTATAATACTGATATTACACCCCAATGAAACTATAATTAAAAAAAGTTGGTGTAGTCAGTGTGACTTCTTAAATATTAAAGGTAAACTGTCAAAAATATAAGAAAATGTGGATATCTTATTTTTTGGAATAAGTATGATTTGAATAAGTACACAGAATCAGCTTTTTTATTTGCAGAATTAATAGTTATGTATAAAAAAAGAGTCACAAGAAATTTCTGTAGAGGCAAATGTTAGGACTTTAATTGAAGTTAAAAATGTTTTAGGACAAACTCCTTTCTGTGGGTCCACAGCTTTAACTCTATGGCTAAAGTCAATTATGTACCAGCGTGAACTGTAAACAAAACTTCTTCAAACTGTGTCTGGTGTATAAAGTGAAGTAAAGCCACGTGTTCTCCTGTCTGCTGCCAGTACTGTAGGTTCCCTAGAAGGAAGACAGGGAACAAATTTTCAAAGAAGTGAGCTTTTGCCTGCAGTGGCTTTAATGACTCACTCATGTTGCAGGGGATAGTTTCACTGTGACCTTTGAGATTTTTGTTATTTTCCTTCTTGAAGAAAGGAATAGATGGGTTTATTTTAAGTATTGGGCAAAGAGATCACTAGTGGGCATTCTGCACAAAACTACCCAAGATGTCAGTTGGACAAGAATCATTCATATTCTTAAGATAAGTTACCTTAAAATATGAGTATAATTACCCTTGAAATGTTACCTTGAGG
>NW_007749367.1:0-535 GCF_000696425.1 Galeopterus variegatus | reverse complement strand
ATTCTTCTGTCCAGTGCATGGACTCTTACATGCCTCTCTTCGAAGTAAAGGCAGGTACACATGTGCTGATCAGATTTGTGGTCCACACTGCTGGTGGAAAATTGAACGTTGATGGATGGCTGAAAAAAATTGCTTTAGCCAGTTGTTGTTTCCACATCTCTTTGAAAATGTATTTAATCAAATCAATTATGTAATATGCATCTAAAAACTTCTAATTCAGAAGTGGCAGTGTTGTTAGGGATCTCTTCATACACAATGAAGTATTTTATTACTCAATTATTCTAATGGGAGTCTCTAGTCACATAGGCACTTGCCACATAAATAAATAATATTCTTAGTTTTGTATCTGACCTCTGATTTCGGACCTTACTCCAGGTTATATTTTTCTTAAAGCTTTTCAGTTTTTCAACTTTTTAAAGTGAGAGAAGATTGTAAATTTCAAATAGACATTTAACCACATAAAATATAGTGGCAGGGCCGAGCCCGTGGCGCACTCGGGAGAGTGCGGCGCTGGGAGTGCAGCAGCGCTCCCTCC
>NW_007749366.1:0-11021 GCF_000696425.1 Galeopterus variegatus | reverse complement strand
CGCTTTCCCATAACACACACACACACACACACACACACACACACACACACACACACACACACACTTCCCCAAAGTACCAAACTCTCTCTGATCTCTCTTGCAGTTGGGCCTATATTCCAGTTCCTTCCGCTCAGATCACTGTTCCTACCCCTACTCTCTCATTCTCTTATTTGTCTAGACAATGCCTACCCTCCCTTAGGCTGAGAAGCCTACCCCTCTGCACTGGGTCCCATGTCTTCAGTACCTTTACAACAACAGCATGAGGTACATAAACACATACAGAAAAGGAGAGTAAACGTGAAAGAAGTGAATTTTGAATGGTCTGATTTATCTCAGAACATCACAGAATTTTTAAGCAAAAAGAAACCGTAAAAATTTCTAAAAGCACAAAAATAAATTCTACTCAATCCTTGACTTCAAGACCTTAGATTTAATAGCACCCACATTCATTCTCTTGTTTAGCCCACAAAACAACATTATTGGTAACTGCCACGTTACTCCCATTTTGTACAAGACAAAGACCTATTGCTGGTAACCTGCAAAGCAGTGATTCACAGCCTGATGTCCTGTCGCTGCCATATATCACAAAGGTGCTTTGAGAATTCAGAGAAAGAAAAGATTAATTCTGGCTGGGAGATTCTTGTAAGGCTTCTTGGAGAATCTGGGATTGGAAGCCTGCAATGGATTTCAACAAAGAAGGATTCAACAAAAAGACCATCTAAGGCAAAAGGAACAAAAGGGAATAAGAAGAAAAGTGAAAGGAAAATTCCAGACCTAGTACTTGGAGGATGTAGCATGTGGTAAGGCTGGGGTCAGACTACGGAGGGCTTTGAATGCTGTTACAGGAACCCAGTGATTCCCAAAGGGTGTTCCACAGAGTACTGTTTCTGCAGGATGTCAACACAAGTTAAACACAGTGTTGTATGGACAGACTGATTTGGAAAATACTGGATTAAAAAGGTTTAACAGGGTCTTTACTGCAGGATTCCTAAGAGCCTTGAACAGGCTAATGTGCATTATGAATATCCGAGAAGGGGATAAAATTTGCAGCTTTCTCCAGATTTATTTGATCAAAGAATACCCATTTTATTTTTTTCTTTCTTAAAAGCAGCTGACAGATATGTTCCATAGACTATACTTTGAGAAACTACTGGAAATGGGGAATACGAAAATGTTGTGGTGAAAAATAATAACAACAGAGCTGGACTTCAGGAAAACTGACCTGACAATAGTAGCAAAAAAGAAGGAGATGACAATGGAGACAAGAAGACCAGGTAGAGGTCATGGTAAGAATCTTGGCGTGAGATAATGATTACCTAAAAGCGAATCTGGGAAATGAAAATAAAACGCACAAATCAATGTGTACTGTAAAAAAATTACATTAGGGAAACAACTGAGGAATATTGGACACAGATTGGGTTTTAGATGGTATTAAGGAATTATGGTTAATTTTGTATGTTATAACATGATTGTGGTTATGGATTTTTAAAAAGAATATTTACATGTAAGACACATACTGAAGTATTTACTGGTAAAATGATTTGCTTTAAAAGAATGCAGTTCTTTAAAAGGGTTAGATGAAACCAGAATGGCAAGATGTTGATAAGGTTGACAAGTTATATTATTTTCTTGGCTTTTGTGTATGTTTGCATATTTCCATAATAAAAAGTTAAAAATAAAATTAATGTGAGAGAAATGGGGAAGGAATGTTCTTCACCATCTTAGGTTGGGTTCCCTGGGAAATTGGCTCTGAGGTGATTTGCGTGGTGGAGGAGGAGGAGGGAGGAATTCTCTTGAGATTAAACTCTATGGGAGATTCCAGGAAGTAAAACTGGGCAGAAGGAGATGCTGAACTGTGATGCAGTCATAACAAAGATGTCAGTTGCTCCCAAGGGGAGCTCTGGAGCTGGGGTGATCCCTCACGTCACCAATGTCAGGGGAGCAGGTCTTTCTACACCTCTCCCTGACCTCCCCCCACATGCATATGTTGACTGGCCACTGGACTGTGAGCTGTTTCTAGAAAACAGGCATGGCCTAGGACAAGCCATTATTTGGCCCAGGACAATTCTCAGAGAGGGCATCCAGCAACCAAGGCTCCAAGCTCTCAGCAGCTGGATTAATAAGAACAAGTCCTGAAGGGGGAATCTGAGTAGCATACCGTGGCATTCAGCACACTCACCATCTCTTCACTCTTAAACATTTACAATGATGACATTTTTCTCCCATGTCACAAGCAGCTGATGATCATGTTTGTGTGTTGTTTTGTTGGTTCTTATATGAATGGTATATCTTCATAAAGAGGGGATGTGTTGACAAGAAATAGATCTATTGCTTTAAATTCATCTTGCAAGTGGTTTTCATTGAAATAGCAGGAAACTAATGTCCTTTCAAAACTTTATTAAAATCATCTGGATGTACTCAACCTAATAAAAGCACAGTACACGGCTGCTGGACTTCCTGAAGCTTTAAATATGGAGCAAAAAAGAGGCTTTAGTGCTCTCCTACCCTTGAAATTGTGTAGAAAGTTATGTTATTGGCCTAAGAAAATATGTCCTTTATCAAGCAGATTCACAAATGGCATTCCTGTTTCATTTCCGTGGGTGTGACTTTTTGTGTCTTCTGAGTCTGTCCCACTTGGCTTCTTCCTTCTCTGTGTTCGTATACACCAGTGCCATTTTGTGGGGGCTGCTGCCTCGTCTGGGTCAGTCCAAGACATTTCACCTCTCCACTCAGGAAAGGTCAGTTATGAAATGAAACTTTACAAAGAGCTGTATCATCCTGAGCTTCAGAATTGTTTCGATTTTCTCTTCCAAATAAGAGGTAAGTTACATCTTCATCATAGCTGCTTAACCTAGCTATTTTAATGATTACAAATGGGAGCTCTGGGAGGGATGGAACAGCCTTATTTAATGAGGTCACTCAGGTGGCCAATTCTCTTTCTGGAGCATTGTGATTTTTTTTACCATTTTCTGGCAAAAAAAAAAAAAAAGGTCAAATAATTTGCACCCTGTTGCTGAGTTACTTTAGAAAAATGCCACCACTGTTCATTAAGGACATAAACGTATGTAAATTCACATACACAACCCCCTAAACCCCAAAATCCAACATGCAATTTCAATTGCATTTGATTCCAGGGCTTTGAAATGCAAAGGAAAACACCACAGTGGGGTGAAAGTCCTTTGCAACAAGGAACTAGGAAGAAGTCTTGAATAGCATTACTCTGGCCAACATACACAAACTTAACATTACTTTTTGAACCTATGACCATGTGCATTAAAGATTAATATTTTGTCTGTGAAAAATTAATGTCCCAGAGCTTTTCACAACCATTGTTTCTTTGTGAAATGGAGTATGCAAAATGTCTTTTAAAAATGCAAACTATTGGTGAATAGATTGCTTCTCCTTTTTTGGCTTGTGCTTACTGTTGCTACAGTTAAGCAAATGAGCAGATAGGTATTAAAGAGCCAACCAGATCTACAGGAGCAAGGAGACGTATGGAGCCAGAGAGCAAGACTGATTCTCATCCTTGTGTAAAACAAATAAAATGTCTCTTCTACTTTCTTTTTTTTTTCCATCTTTATTTATTTATTTATTTATTCTTTTTTTGATCTTTTAAAAATGTGAAGGCTCATTGCTCTTTCCTTGACTAATAGATTGTTTTTTAAACAAAGAAGGCTCATTTTGAAGGCTAAAGTAAGAAGAGCTCAGCTAAGGAGAGTGGAGCTGGCCTGGAAGCTCTGTGAGTTATCAGATTAATATTATGTCTGGCATAGAGACTAATATAACCAAGTCTCCTGGGACCTTGTATCAATTTAATTTTTATGAATGACCAGTTTGGTAAATATTATTTACATTACTACACAAGTTGGGTCTATTCCATTCGTGTTAGAGCAATGCACATAGTCTTCTGTAAAATAGCTCCTCAAGTAATCCCCATGGGCTGGCTTTCCCCACTGTTAACTCACAATTAGAAGGATAATTAGTAATGAGGAGGCTATGCTTTTGAACTAAAAACAAAAACATAAGCGAACTACTCAGTAATCTAGAATTGCAGCAATTCTTAAACCACCACCCTTCAAAATTATATTCTTGATGACCTACATAGGTGGTAGTATCACTTTTTAAATTTTGCATTTGCTTTTTTTAAAACAAAGTATAACAGAATTTTTAGAAAAACAATTCTAAGCATAGTCCTGTCCCTTTAACAGTTGTGATTTATCTGCATTTTCTTCCACTTTTTATAAACGTGAATTCATTTGTTCATTCCTCATACATTCATTCCACGAGTGTTTATTAAGCACCTAATATGTGTCAGTCAATGGTTTAGGCCAGGGATCAGCAAACATTTTCAGTAATGGGCCAGATAGCAAAAGGTTTAGTCTTTGAGGGTCACAAGGTCTCAGACACAACTACTCAGCTCTGCTGCTATATAGCAAAAGCAGCCACAGACAACATGTAAACAAATGTGTGTAAAAGTGTTCCGATAAAACTTTATTTACAAAAATAGGCCATGGGTCAGACATGGCCACCTGGCCATAGTTTGCCAAATAGTCAAAGTCCCATTGAACATACATTGCAATTGGGGGAGGCAGATAATAAATAGCAAAGAAATAAAAATATTTTCAGAGAGTAACAAGTACAATGAAGGAAACATATTTCCCATATTAAAATAATAGTATTACTATAGTTCAGTGCTGTGCTTTACTTTCAACGTATATTATTTTGTGAATGTTTTCTGTGCTGCTATTTGATCTTTTTATTTACTGGCTTCATGATATCCTGCCTAGTTGCTATCCCCTATTTTACTTAATCCTTCCTCTATGTTGTACATTTAGTTAAACCTAACTTATGAGCATACAAATGAGGGAACACTAAATCAATATGTTCATCTTGTAATAAACTCTCAATTCTTTGTTTCTGCTTTGGACAGAGAAGCCCAGATCAGGAAAAAGGCACACGTGAGGAAGGTAAATGTATAAAGCGTTTGCCCTGTGCTAAGAAAGTTTTTGTTAGTGTCCAGTTTCCTGCAGTTTCCAATGATCCTGAACATCTGGATCCAGAAAGCTAGAGGTTCCGAAGAAAGGGGCAGACAAAGGGGACCCCACACTTAAGTTCAAGGCCTGAATGTACATTACTGCCAGGCAATAGCCTCCTGCTATTTAGTCTGTTAGGAACCAAATGTCTCAGAAAAAGATGCCGATCTTAAAACCCATCAAGCATTGCTTGAGTGCCAGCTGGATGCACAGCACAGAGCATGGCCGTATGTTAATGGAAGGATATACTGATGAATATGACAAAGCCCCTTCTCTCCATGTGGAGACAGGGACCTGTAGGGATGGGACACATTTGAGGCAGACTGTGTCGAGTGATGGAACATGTGGGAGGTGAACCATTCCTTTCCTCTGCGTAGAGAGAGGGCTTGACACCCACTCTCCAGGAAGGGGAAGCACAGAAGCAATACTTTTCTTTCAGCCTCTCATTTGCACTTCTCCTGGGGAGAGGAGTAACCTCTCTGGTAGGTGGGATTGGAGAAGCATGTGTGGCGCAGTGCTTTCTGGGTTCTTTCTTTCAGATATTGATAATGACAAACATGTACTGGAGTTTCTATGTGCCAGAAACATTTTCATTCCCTCAGTCCTTAGAACTGCATTATCATTTCCATTATCGTTCCCATTTTACAGATGAGAAGACTGAGTCACAGAAACAGGAGAGATTTACATTACTGCTTGGCCGAAAAATGGGACAGCCAGGATTACTCATGCAGTCTAGCTCCAGGACTCTTGCCCTCCACTTCTCTGCTCTGTGATTCACCTGAAGAGTGAGAGTGTTCTACTCAGTTCTTCCATGATGTGAGCACACATGGGTGGGGTCAGGGTCCAGGCCTTGCTCATTCTCTCTGTCCCTGATGGAGGCAAGAGAGAAATTATGATGTGTAGATATACAGGTTTCCCTGAGTTATGTGTACCAATCACAAGATTTGGCAGAGGCAGGCAGAAAAGCCAATCCATGTTCTTGAATTCAGCAATATCGATAAGAAAGCCAATATTTTCCTCTCTCTTGGTTTGACTCCCATATCTATTTTGTCAAATTTTGATTTCCAGTTTAGAGGGAAAAGGATGTAATTAATTCTCTTCCTAAACCTCCAATATAGTATAGGTATGAATAACAGCAGTTGTACAAAGTAGCTAACAATAATTATGGTCTAGCAGGCATCATGCAAAGAGATATATTATCTCTTTGAATCTTTACTACAATCCCATCGAGGTAGGTACTGCATGTTATGGAAGACAAAAGAAGGATTAAGTTTGAGGTTGGTAAATGGGCTTTGGATATATAAAAGAGCAATGACTGTTTTATTGGCTACATGACATATTAATAGGCAAAACCAACACTTGATTGTAGTGGTCTTTGATGTTAACATCAAATAATTCTGCTTTTCATAGAGTTGCTCACAATAGTTGATAATTAATATTGCCTGAGAGTACTCAAAGGTCAAAGTAATTCACAGGTTCTGGCCAACAAATTCAGTGAGATTAGGTCAAGACATGCCATTTGAAAATCTCTTTAATCTTCCCATATTCTTTGGCATCACCCTAGAGCAAGCCACCACCACTTCTCACTTGTGCTACTGAAACAGCCCCCACATTGCCAACCTTGTATACTCTTGTCCATGTCAAATGCCTTTTCCATAATGCAGAAAGCGTGACCTTGCTAAAGGTCACTCTCCTGCATAGGACATCCAATGTCTTACCCAATTTTTCTTAGGATAAAGACCAAAATTCTCAACACACTCTCCAAAGCCGTGAAAAGTCTGTACCCTGAGTGTCCTTCTAGCCTCATCTCTTTCCTCTTCCATTTCTGCACCCCAGCAACAACGGCCTGCGTCAATTTCTTGGCTGTCTCATCCTCCTTCCCGGTCTCCTTAATGTTCTCTCTTCCTCAAACTTCCTCCCCTGTCCCATTTTCATGTCCATAAACATACTTGTTCTTCAGGCATCAGCTTCAATGTTGCCTCTTCAGAATTTCCAGAACAGTAGGCCCCCCATGAGAGATCTGTATACTATCCTATTCCTATATTTCATAGCATTTATCTCAATTCATATTTATTTGGTTTTTGTAGTTACTTATTTTGTCATCTAAAGTAAAGCTCCATGAGGGCAAGACCCAGGTCTGTCTTGCTAACTGCTCTATTCTCAAAGTCTAGCACAGTGCCTGGAGCATTTTCACCCTGTAAGTACTGTTGAATTGGGGCCAATGAATACAGTTGTGCAGGCTCAGCACTGCCCATCTGCAGGGGCACCATTCACATAGACAATGACATAAATGGTGCTGCCTGGAGATGTGCAACTCGCCAGCCCTGTATTAAATAAAAGAATGAATAAATGAATAAATAAATGGATGTGTGAATGAAACCATTGGTCATTGGTACAAAACTGCCTCATTGGGATAAACCATATTTGATGTTCAGTATTTCCTGAAAATACAAAATCCTACATGGTTGAACATGCCTTCTTATATGTCTCACAGAATTAATTATTTTGGCATTTTTTTTGTATTCTGAATGAGATCTCATTTGTCCTCATCTGAATTCCACATATTTTTTCATAATCTTGAACTTGGTCTGCAATCCTCCAGGTGACAGTATAAAGTCCCATTTTGGCTTTTTAACTTGAACAGGGACCTCATTTTCGACTTATAGGTGAAAAAGAGCTGAAGGTGCATTCCATTTCTGGGCTGAAGTACATTTTTAATACGGTACTTTTATTCAGTAGGACCTGTGAATATTATGTACAATGTATTATAATATTCTGGTAAATTGTATACAATCATCAGGGGAGGAAAAATGTGGCATCCTACAGAAGGTTATAGATTGTGGTGCTGAGAGCTGGATTAGCTGACACAAGGCACTTCTGATAACTATGTGTCTATTCGTAACAGCAAATCCCAGCCATGACACCAATCTCCAAGTCTTGCCATGCAGCTAATTCTGTTTCTGATCCCAGGCTTCTATGCAGCAGAAATTGAGCCATGATTATTACTAATACGATTTATTAATATATTTACAAAGGGCAACAACTTAAAAACATAAAATGAGAATTCTGTATACATGAAGGTTGGGTAAACCATGGTTTCTTAGGACCAAGATCGCATATCATCCCCAATATTGTCACCATTCATTTCACTTTGTAACTCATATTCCCACATTCTCTCCAAAAGGCTATAAGCTCCCCAAGAGCCAGACCCCTGATTTTTGTATCTAACTCACATGTATTTGACTGTGCCTTACACATAGAGGGTTTGCAGGTCTTGTCACCGGATGGCTGAATGAAAGGATTAAACCGAATGGCTTAATTAAATTAGACTGAAAATTTCACACTGCTCCAAAACATCACTACATTGATTTCTCAAACTAAGAATAGATCATCGACTAGGGCAAGTTTCTCATCTGGACTTAACCCAGAAGATGGTAGATACTATGCCATGCCACCCAGAAACCCCTTAGGAATGAAGGACTTACTCCCCTAGCTACTGGGAGTGTTGCCAGAAGCCAACTTTTGGCTGTAGACCCTCTTTGAAAAAAAGACTCTACTGAAGAGAGCTGCCTTGCCCTTCAGGGGCAGCCTTTGCCAATAACCACCAGTGTGCAAAGGCCAGGCCCCCTCTCTCAAACTCAGGACGATGCAGAAGCACCACCCCAGCTCTAAAGCTTCCCATGAAGTAGCTGAGGCCTTTGTTGAGACTGCAACACAGCCCATCCTGCCTCTGTCCCACTCCCATCCACAGGTGTTGACCCCCAGAGCACTACCAAATAAACCTCCTGAATGCTAATTTTGGCCTAAAGTCAGCTTCCCGGGGAGCACAACCTATAACCCATGTCTCTGTGCTTGAACAGAATTAAACACAAAGGAACCAATTCAAAAAATGTTCCCCCCATTGGAACAATCTAGTAACAAATGACATTATTATTTGAGAAAGCGACTGAATGTTGGGAGCAGCTGCAGCAGAGGGTTGGATTCACACTCTTCATGCAATACAAGGGAAAGACTCTTTCCTAGCCAGGAGTAACAGGCAGCACTTTCCTACACTGCATGAAAATGCTGCTCTCAAGACCACATGAGGAATTTAGGAAATTACAACGGCAGACACACGCACACACTTAATTATGGGCAATGCCAGAGTTCTTGTGTTTTTTTATTTACACTCCAGAAAACCATTTTTCTTTCATGCCTGGTTGTTTATTTATATGTAATTCCCCAAAATATGAGCTAACAAGACAATCCTTTAAAACATCTCCAAAATATAGAAGATTAAAAAGTCAGAAGTTTCTCTTTATAACTATTATAATAAAATATAACTATTGATAACACACATAATTATATTTAATAAACCATTATAACAATGGATGATGCTCTTGTACAGGAATCAGCAAACTACAGGCCAGGAAAGAAATCCAGTCCTCGGTGGGCAGAATCTACCACATCCATTCATTTGCAGGTTGTCTGTGGCTGCTTTCGTGCTGCAATGGCAGAGTCCAGTAACTGCGACAGAGACTGTATGACCCACAAAGCCTGAATTACTTACAAGTTGGCCCTTCACAGAAAAAGTTTGCTGACCTCTACTCCAGTACAATAACATTTAGTTATCCTGATATACTATTAAATAAAATAAGAAAATTTTCTTGAAGGAAAGTAGCATTTTATGTGCACACATGCACACAAAGAATTGTTATCTCTGAGCATTGAGATCAGAAGTAAATTTTTGTATTTTCTTCTTTTTGCTATTTTATATTTCCCACAGGAAATGTGTATGACTTTTGTAATGAGAAAACTTATAAATATTATGAGTATTGAAAAAGAATATCACTCTTGTGATTTTGACCATGCTATTTGTGTGTTTTTTCTTTACAACCATTTAGGATTTCATCACTAGCTGGCTGTGTATAAAGCAGATCTGAATGTGTGCATGCTGAAATATTTGTTTCCTAACGCTACCCGTGTCTAATAAAAATATGTAAACAATGCAACATAGAGAAGCTTGTCCAGCTACTGGATTAAGCATCCAGTTGGCCATCAGAAGTTTAAAAACAACAACAACAACAGCGACCCTGGGTTGTTTCTGTGACAGCTGGCTCCATTTGGTAAACTTACACACACTATGCTAAGAAATATGGTGTATTCAGCCTCTAATTTGTAATGCTTTTTAAATTTCCCAATCAATTTAGAAAAACTGCCTCCATTTTCCAAAACAAGACCATTTCTGGACTATAAAAATAACACAGTGGTCATTGTAATAATATAGTTAACCACTTAGAGTCATTTTCTTAATAAACAGCAAGCCCCAAGTTCAGTGCTTTTTACCAGGATCCTTGCGGCAAATTGGTGAGAAAGATTCTATCAGTCCATTTCCACACAAAGAAACTAAGCTTCAAGTAGGTTGAGTAGGTGGCAAAAGGGCCACCAGGTAAGATGTGGCTCAGCCAGAATCAAGTCACCTCTCTCTGATTGCAGGTTTCTAAATCCTGCTCAACAAGCTGCACTGCCCCTGATCATCTGCCTATTCCAAAATGTGATTCTATATCTCCAGCACCCGTCTCACTGAAACACATGTGCACGGTATTTGCAGAATTACCAAAAGACTATATGCTCTTTAATCTCTTAAATAAAGACTAGCACAAGGAGGTGGCAGTTGTGGCATTAAGTAGTGTTGGCAGATCACGATTTTCACATATCATATTATTTGAGGATGGTGTTTTTCAGAGTTGATATAAAACAGTAGCATACTCATTCTATATGCTATCAAAACACTTCTTTCTTTTTTTTTCCTTTTTGTCTTTTTTCATGACCGGTAATGGGATCGCAACCCTCGGTGTCGCGCCCGCACTGCACTCAACCAGTGAGCGGACCGGTCCCTATATGGGATCCGAACCCTCAGTGGGAGTGCCGCACTCTACCGAGTGCACCACCAGGCCGGCCCCAAAACACTTCTTTTAAATAACAATTTCAGGATACTATTTGGTATAA
>NW_007749365.1:9055-11021 GCF_000696425.1 Galeopterus variegatus | reverse complement strand
TCACATTATCTTTTAATTCTATTCTTCCATGAACTTTTGGAAGTACCCCTGTATAAATGGAAGCATACAATATGGGGACTTTTATGACTGGCTTCTTTCACTCAGCATGATGTTTTCAAGGCTCATCCATGTTGTAGCATGTGTCAGTACTTCATTCCTTTTTATAACTGAATAATATTCCATTGTATGGATATGCCGCATTTTGTTTATCCATTCATCTGTAGAACATTTGGGTTGTCTCCACCTTTTGGCTAATGTAAATAATGCTGCTGTGAACATTCATTTTTTGTGTGGGTGTATGTTTCATTTCTCTTGGGTCTATACTTAGGAGCAGAATTGCGGAATCACATGGAAGCTCTATATTAAACCTTTTGAGAAACTGCCAAACTGTTTTCCACAGTAACTGCACCATTTCACAGTCCCACCAGCAGTGTATGAGGGTTCTTCAATTTCTCCATGTCTTCACAACCATTTACTTTGGGGTTTTTTTTATTTTCAATTATAACCATCCTAGTGGGTGTGAAATGGAGCATTATGACTTTGCAAGCTGATTTTTTTTTTTTCTGTTATGATTCATTTCGCAAGTATCGATGCCCTTCCTCTGTCCCAGGCACGGTATGGGGCACCCAGTGAAAAATCATTGAAGTTGGGGCCTTCAGGGAACACATGGTGGGCCAAGGAAACAGACAAGGAAAGGAGCCAGAACAAGACAGGATGGAGACGGGTACTGGAGCTGGGGGAGCCAGAGCAGGCTTAGTCCTCGGGTGAGGGAAGGAGGGTAGGGCAGGCAGAGAGGCAGGGCCGGCGTAGCCTGTGCACAATGGCCCCACGTCATTGGCTTAATGCTCTTCAGCAGCTGTCTTGAAATTCTNCAGTTTGTAACTTCAGTTTGCAACTGTTGCAAATTCCCACATTTGGGAATGTCCCATTCTCCAGAGTCCTCGGAGCTTCCCCATCAAGGAGTTTCACCCACCAGGGGATCCCAGGCCCCCAGGCCAGCCCAGGCCCCTCTCTCACCTTCTCCAATTTACCCATCTTTTCTCACCCTTCCCCTCCACTATCAATGAAACTCCACACTATTTTTGTATTTCACCAGTTTTTCACCAATGTCCTCTTTCTGCTCTAGGATCCAATCCAGGGTACCACATTTAGAGATAATGTTTTTAAAATTGTTTTAATTGTAAAATACACTTAATATAAACTTTATTGTTACTGACATCTAGTACATTCACAATGTTGTGCAACTATCACTGCTATCTAGTTCCAGAACATTTTCATCACACACCCCCAAAAAACCCCAGACCCCGTGAATCCCGCATTCTCTTCTCTTTCAGTCCCTGGCATCCGCTAACCTACTTTCAGTCTCTTTGGATTTTCCTATTGATACAGGGACCATACAGATTTATGAGGGGGTTTTAAAGAGGAGCTTGAGGGAATGGAACATGGGAAATGAAAGCAGGAGGCAGGGGGATGTCAGCTGAGAAAGCTCCCTGCAAGGAGCCAGATGCAAGGTTTTGCCAAGGCTCTGGTTTCTGCCCTTCCTTGGTGCTACCTCAGGGTCCTGCTGGAGGGGTGGAATCAGCATAGCTTTACTGATGTCTCCTTGGTTTCTCAGGGTCTGGATAGTACATGCAAGCCTGCAAGTTTGCAGCTTCAGGCTAGCTGGAAAACAACTTTACGTTTATGTAAATAATGTCATCTTGTCCCATAACCAAGTTCAAAATATCAAATAACCCATGGGAAAAGAGAGAACTCAGAGAAATGCATGCCAAGAAAAAAACTGTCTTTTAAAAATTTGCCTACGGCCCATGAGGTTTTAGGTCCCAACACGGCTTCAGTCCTGCTCAGTCCGACACTATCCCAGACACTTCATACGAGGGTACTTCAAAAAGTTCATGGAAAAATTCACATTATCTTTTAATTCTATTCTTCCATGAACTTTTGGAAGTACCCCTGTATAAATGGA
>NW_007749365.1:6147-8007 GCF_000696425.1 Galeopterus variegatus | reverse complement strand
TCAATTTCTCCATGTCTTCACAACCATTTACTTTGGGGTTTTTTTTATTTTCAATTATAACCATCCTAGTGGGTGTGAAATGGAGCATTATGACTTTGCAAGCTGATTTTTTTTTTTTCTGTTATGATTCATTTCGCAAGTATCGATGCCCTTCCTCTGTCCCAGGCACGGTATGGGGCACCCAGTGAAAAATCATTGAAGTTGGGGCCTTCAGGGAACACATGGTGGGCCAAGGAAACAGACAAGGAAAGGAGCCAGAACAAGACAGGATGGAGACGGGTATTGGAGCTGGGGGAGCCAGAGCAGGCTTAGTCCTCGGGTGAGGGAAGGAGGGTAGGGCGGGCAGAGAGGCAGGGCCGGCGTAACCTGTGCACAATGGCCCCACGTCATTGGCTTAATGCTCTTCAGCAGCTGTCTTGAAATTCTGAATAGTTTTTGAATAAGGAAGCCTACATTTTCATTTTGCACCAGGCCCAGAAAATTATACAACTGGTCCTGGGTAGTTGTCCCAGCTGGAGACAGGGGCCTGGGGAAGCATCTCCCCAGAGTCTCATCCTTTTCGGTTTCTTAAATTAAAAATATTTAAAAAGCACGGAGAATTCTCTAACCAGCACCCTGCTGCCCACCCCCATGTCTCCACTCTGGCATTTCTCAGCATTTGGAACCCCTTGCTGCAGGCTGTCCCTACCTCCCACTGCCCCCTCCTCTTCCAAGCTGGTCCCTGAAGCTGAATTAGTGCGTCAGGCAGCAGATGGGTTTTCCAAATGGCTGGTTTTGGCAGACTCTGGCTCTTAATCTTATTCGGGGTCAAGGTCGGAGATGACAGCTCCAGGGACAGAAACTCAGGACCCTGAGTGACTACTCATCAGTTGCAGAATTGGAGGGGACCCTGAAGGTGGGCTCTTTCATGCTGAGCATCCTCACCTGGGTGGCAGGAATGATGGCTGCTGTGTTCCCCTGTCCATGCCCAGTAGCTGTGTCAGGGTTCTGACCTCATCTTCCTCTCAAGCTCCCAGATCTGCTTTTCTCCCCAAGTTTGGCTGAGACCTCCCCTACCACAGGAGACAGAGCTCAGAATGGGCTCAGAAGTCCATCTGTCCTCCTCTTCATTAGGGTTGACTGGTACAGTTTTACAGGTTGTGGCCTGCACAAAGGCGTCTGGCTGTGAGGGCGAGCCCCTATTCACATCCCTATAGAGCTCAGAACTTTATACCAGGGGCTCGTTCACTCAAAAGTGTACACAGGCCCAGATAATTTAAGTAAATGGAATCAGCCATAAGACATTAGGGAGCAATGGGGACTGTTGTGAACTAGAGACCTCATTCCTCCTTTAAAGGGGGCACTTGCTTCTCAGCTCTAGCGAACTGTCACCACAAGGAAATGCATACTCGATGGGTACAGTTCTTCGAATTTTCAAGTGAAGTTGGCAAACCTTATCTTCTTGTGCAGTCTCCCAATTTTAACTGTAGGCATCTGTATGTCCATTTCTGGACAAGTCCATTTCTGTTGCTTATAATAGAATATCTGAAATAGTTTGGAAGCTGGGAAGACCACAGTCCAGGAAACTAAATGGCATAATTGTTAAAATAGTGTCCTCCAGCCCAGCCCATGGGCAGCATCAAGGACAGCCAAGGAAAGGACTCCAAGACTTTATCCCAAACCTATGCAAATTAGAATTGCTTATTGCGGAGGATCTTTGCACTGGCTGGTTCTTCTCACTATATCACTCTTCCCTCAAATCTTCTACTCCAGTCTCCTCATCATTCTGATCTCAGCTCAGGTGTCACCTAATCTGATCACCCATTTTATGGGCATGTGAGAGCCAATTGTTAAGTTTTCAGGAATTTTTGCAAGTCAGTT
>NW_007749365.1:0-914 GCF_000696425.1 Galeopterus variegatus | reverse complement strand
GTGGCTGCTTAAAACACGTGGTGTTTTTATGGGGTGATAAGAAAGTTTTGAAACTAGAGAGACCTCATGTTGCACAACATTGCGAATGCGCTTAATCCTAATGAATGTGTGCACTTTAAAATGGCTATGTGTGTGTTATGTGCATTTCACCTCGTGAAGAAAAAAAGATGAGTGAGGGGATGCACTGATCCCTCAGAGGACTGGCAAGTACAAAGACCACGAGACAGGAAGAGCTTGGACATCTGCAGAGCCGGAAATGGGTAGTGGCTGAAGCGTGGAGGATGCGATGAGGAAGGAGGAGGGGACAGGAAGGGGACAGGGAGGGAGCATGTGGGTTACAGGGAGGTGTTTGCCTTTTATTCTAATTAGACTGGAGAGCATCGGAGATTATGATCAGGACATGACATAACTGATGCTTCTGGCTCAGTGGATAATGTACTGGATGGGGGCCAAGAGAGGCAACCCCCCAACCCCAAATACCCCTCCTGGGCTTGCCTCATCTGAGCAAGAGGAAATGCAGCCTCGAGAGGGAGGGCTGCAGTGATGGCCTCATCCTTTGGCCTTCCTCCGTGATTATTCAGGATGTCCTGCCGTTATTTATAACTGAAGAAACCTTGTGACTTGAGAGTGTCTTGAGAAACACTTGAAGGAATTTTCTGCTCTGCATACTGCAAAAAGTGGCCAGTCACCAAGGGCCCTGGGGCAGCAATACAGGCCCTAGATAGGTTGGCAATAGGAGACCTTCACCTTTCCTCAAATGTGATCAATGCTGGACACGCCCCAAGGCAATTAGAGACTTCGTGATCTCGGAAAACTGACTCATGGCAGTTGGGTAAACCCTGCATAAGGCCCTACGTTGACAAGACTGGCCAGCTGCCAGATGTGAGTTCCCTGACCTCTGACCCTTAATTATC
>NW_007749364.1:0-11022 GCF_000696425.1 Galeopterus variegatus | reverse complement strand
CTCTCTCTCTCTCTCTCTCTCTCACTGGTTCTTTCTGTGTTTCTTTTCTAGTCTGTGTTTAAAATAACTGTGAGACAAGATTAACCCGAATTTAGTTGTGTACTTTTCCTAAAATGTTTGTTTCAACGGATGCATCTCTATATTCACTGATTAAGATGAAATAACTGCTCCTTTCCTACTTTGAGCAAAGCATGAATGGGAATGGGTTCCTCACTATTACTTTTCAAAGCATAGTAGTAAGGTAAATTGTTATAAGATTATAAACAGATAACCACCTCTGTTTACAGAACACTTTGTATGTTTTAATGCAAGAAGGTGTTATTTCCTTTAACTGACCCACTTTATAATTAAAGAATAGACACCAAATGCATGTCTCAATTGCAGCCAGTATTGGAAAATTAAGCCTTTGCTTTCATGTATGTTCCTACCTGTGCCATTAGCTGTTTCTAATCAAATGCATAAGAGCTTTGCATAAATTGAGGACTTGAGGATTTTCTGAGTGGATGTTTGACAGTAAAATTCTTAAAGTTGGAAGGATGCATTTAGGAAATGGTTCTTGGACCCTAATTAGGACCATTTGCCTGAGGTTGCTATTATTCTCTTCTTAGTTAGCAGGACCCGATAGATCCAATAATCTATATAACATTGTTAGCAGTCTGTAAAAGTGTACTTTTTCAAGATGATTGTTAAATAACTCAATAATAATTTGTTTTATTTTTTCTGCAGTGTCCGTATGGTCAAGTCAATGTTAAAGATTCATCTAAAAAGAAGCAGTTCAATTCATATTTTTATGTTTGACACAATTTCATCTCTGTTCTCTGTCTAACTGAACATGTATTTAAAAAAAAATAAAATAAAGCCCTAATCCAGAATTGCTCTCTGTGCTGTTAGTACTTGAGCATTTGTTTAATATTAAATATATATTAAAAGACCATCAATAAAATGAAAAAGCTAGCAAATGTTTGTGTTTCCGAAGTAGCACATTGATAGTTATTTTCCTTTCTTTCTGCTTCATTATCAGACACATATGTTGAAGAAAGAAAATAATGACTTCCATTAAATAAATAGTAGCAGTCAGGTCACATTAGTAGCTCTTAATTTTTCTTAGCCTCAGTTCTCCTACTGTTTTCTCATCAGTTTTAACAATCCAAGGGCGGTTGCTGGCAAATAGAGGAGTCTGAATACATTCATTTTATTTATATCTTAAGCTATAAGAAGATTGATATATTGCTATATTGTTTAACATATGAGTGCCCAAGAAGTGCCATCCTGCATCAAGAAATGCTCTCATCTTCCATCTGTTCTTTCAATAAAAACTTTAAATCATTTTGACTTGGGGGGTCAGGCTGATGAAGATGCCTCGCTTAGACCATTTTTTCTTCTCTCTCCCACCCTTTCCTCTCCCATTTTTTTTGGCACTTCCCTACCGAATCTATATTTGAGCATTTTATTAGCTTTACAACCATTCATTCACTGCAGGGATGCCCCTGGGTGTCAGTCTCCAACTAGAGCTAGGATCTCATAGGGACCACTCTTTCCACACCTTCTTCTCTACTTCCCTGTGAGGACAGCAGCTCCCAGGGAGCCCTTTCCTCGCCAGTGGAAGCTTTTCTGTAAAATGAGGCTGTTGCCCACTTGGAAACCTGGCTTTGCCCAGATCTGACCCTCTGCCTTCCCTCATGGAATCTGAAAAATTCTTGAGCACTTCAGGGGTCTGCCTCAGGCTCTGCCTGTGGCCTGAATAAAGGCTTTAGAGACCGTAAAGCAACCAAAATATTCTGGTGGCTTTCCAAAACATTCAATTCAAAATAAAAGCTCTTCTTAATTGTAAAATAAGTGAAAAAAAGCCCAATAAGGTTCTAATTTTCCCCTTGATTATGATTTCTATTGTTTTTTATGTCAAATATTAAACTGTCTCCAAAAATTGTTGGTATTTTTGGTGCCTCAGTTTTGCTGGTGCCCTATCCATGGTGCCCTTAAGCAACACTGCCCATGGGCCTTGTGAGGTGTCAGCAGCTTCCTTGGATGAAAAAGAGGTGTCTGTGGCCTGGTATTGTCCTGTCTAGAACTTATTTTCGGGAGGGAGTAGGAGAAGGTAATTAGCATTATGATCTTGGAGGCATTTAATCTTTCCAGAAAGGCATAGTAATTCCTGGGAGCCAGTTTCCTTTCCATTCTTGGATCAAGAAGCAACCAGCTATCTCCATGTTTTCCACTGGATATAAAGAAAACATGAAGCTAGCTGTTTTTCTAGGCCATTTTTCTGGATGGGGGATGGAAGGTGCTTTCTTCAGCAGCCCCAAGACGGAGAAGAGAAGGAAATGCAGTCTAAAAAGGTCATCTTTCTGGAGAAACAAGGGAATGAGGAAGGGACACTCATCTTGAAAAGGGGCCCAATGTATGACAGTGTTATGAGAAAGCCCTTTGGAAGGTGGAAATAACTCAACCAATGCCTTCTCTCTACAGGCGCTCTTTCCTCCTCCCAGTGCACTTCCTGCAGTAGGGAACTGGCTAAAGAAGAAAGGACGTCCATCACGGGCTACCCTACATGAGACGTTCGTGATTCTTCCTAGCAGAACTTCAAGCCTTGCTGGCAACAATAGCAAAGGAACTGCTGGGGGTGTGGGGTGGAGAGACGCGCTTACTCCTTCTTGCACCTGGAGCCAGGAGCCAAGGTCTGAAGTTCACTGTGGTTCTGTAGAGATGAATGTGAACCACACATCAGGGGTGGCAGCTCCCACATTAAACACAATATGACCACATAAATGGGCCTCACTGCAAGAGCTTTAAGCTATATTGTATTCACACATTGTAAAGTAAAAATTCAGGTTTCTTATTAGGTGTCTGTGTACAAACACATGTGGATGCTGAGAAATAGAGACTTCTAGGTTTAAATCAACTCTGGTGCTGCTCCACTTTCAAGGTTTCTGGAGACTCCTGTCCCAGGGTGCAATAAATCAAGGGAGATAGATTTCTAGATTATTTCTAACAGGGAAGGACCCAAAAGAAATGGGAATCTTGGGGGGGGGGCAAGTTACCATAGAAAGGGGTGGAGACAGATTCCCGCAGTGGTCGTTCTTCCCTTGGCTGGGGAAGGGCCCTGCCCTTGGCAGACCTCACAGCAGGTGGATCACGATGCACACTCTTCTCTCTTCAGAAGCCGTGCTGCCCCCAGCGATTATGTGGAGCAAGGAAAAGAAGGGCTTTTATTTTTTTCGGGTAAAATGTGGGGCTCCGAAACTGTGTGTTTGGAACAGAGGGGCCCTGAGAAGAAGAGGCACTCTCTGGGCCAGGCACAGGTCTGTGTTCCAGCACAGTGCCCTTTCTCCAAAGGCTTTCGCAAAGTCTGTTCTGTGTACACGGTTCCACCGTCAAAAACCAATGGGGTTTAGATTTGTCTCCTCCAATTGAGGCTGGGGAGGAAGGCTCACTACTAGACAAATGGCAATTGGTGTGTTGCTTTCCAACGAGCACTTTGAGAACACAAAGTCCCCGGCTAGCACACAAGGAACCTCGTCCTCCACTCCTTGCTGACAACTGCCACTTCATCTTCTCACTCGTTTGAGCGATGGCTTTGAGTTTGTGGACTGGACAATTTATCCCCTGAGAAGAATTTAAAACCCGGTGCCATTTTCCCACTACCTTGCAACAAATTAAAGGTACTTCTAAATGCCAAAATAATCCCCTCTCCAAAGGAAAAAAAAAAAGAAAGAAAGAAAGAAAATTTAGATATATAAGGGGGAGAGGGGTTCTGCATCCTCTGTGTGCTTCTGTGGAGAGCTTGATTTCCTAGAAAAATTGTCAAAGAACCCATAGCTATCTTTAGCCAGATAGGGGGTTGTCCCTGGAACGTCCAGCCTACCCTGGACCTCTCGATGCCCTGATGTGTAGGGGGGCCTTCAAGGGTTGACCCTCGTTCCCACAAACGATTTCAAGTTGGGCTCATGACACAAAACGGCCAGACTCACGGCCCTCCTTCCTGGGACTACGGGCGTAAAAGTGAGTGTTAACCGGGAATCATGGACTCTAGCGGGATGAGGATATCCCTGACGACAACGTCCTCCCACCCGAGGTTTGTATCCTAAAGTATGAGCTTCGGTGTGCACTTCAGTGTGCATGCGCCCGTGTGTGTGTGCGTGCGTGCGTGTGTGTGTGCAATGCAGGTCGTTATCAAATACCTAAAACGGTGTGTGACCCCAAAGAGATTAGAAACAGCTGCTTTGGACAGGGATGAGTTCAGAGCTCTAAGCATCTTAGGGTGGGTATCGCCGTCCATCCATTTGGTGGCTTTCTGGGAAGCTCGTCTCTTTCTGGCTGTGAAAAATGACCGAGATTGGGGGCGGGAGGGGGGGGAAGGATTCTTGAAGAAAGAGCTGAGGACAGGATGGGAAGGGGAAAGTCGGGGGCAGGGGAGCTTACAAGGTAAACTTGGTGGCACTGATTGGCTGGAGCGACTAGTTAGTGGAGCCAAGTGTTCGGGTGGGAAGAGGGATTCTGTCCGGGGTGTTCTGAGCGACATTCCGGGATTTGGGATTGAAAGACAAGGCCAGGGGCTCGTACTTGCCGCTCCTAGTTTGTCCCCGACCGCCCCCAAACTGTGTGGCGGGGCCGGCCGGGAGGCAGCGTCCACCTCCGCACGGCCCCTCGTGCCGCCCCAAACCTACGTGGTTTCCACAGGCGGCTGGAAGGCGCGCGGGCAGCCCTGGCCCACCGCGCCCTCGGCCCACGCACTCACCCACGATCGGCTCTGGTGGCACGGGGGAGGGGCGGGCGGGGCGGGCGCACCGTCACCCTGACCGAGTCCTGCCCAATCTTACTGCTCACGCCCCTCCCCACCGGCGCGGGGACCCCAGGAATCCCCGGCTCCCGGCTTCAGACTGTGAGGGGCGCCCTGGGCGACGCAGCCCCTCGGGAACTCGAGCCCAGGTAACAGGCCCCCGGCCGTCCCGGGCCTGGCTGCGTCCCAGCGAACGGTCGCCTGCCAGGTGTGACTGAGCGTTTCCCTCGGAAGGTCCATCTCCACCCCCACCCTCTAGCCGGAGCCCGAGCGGAAGGTGCTCGCGGTCCCCAAGCCGGTCAGGCGGCTAACACCGCCCTCGAGCCCGGAATGCTTCCCAAAGTGACCGGTTCCTGACGCCACGCCCGGGAGCGCGGGGAGCGCGGGTAGCGCGGGACGGACCGGGAGGGGGAGGCGGAGACGGGGTGGGTGACCATCAGTGGCTTAGCCCCGCTTCCCGAAGGAGCTCCCGCCCACTCACCGTCTATGCGCACCAGCTGGCGGCGGCACCTTTTAGGGACAAGCTGCAGGAAGGTAAAGGCCGGCTGGTGGCCCCGAGAGCCCAGGAGCGCCCCGGGACTCCAGCCCCGTCCCCGCACCCCGCTGCGCCCAACCCTCGAGACGCTCTCGGCTTTATGAGGTTCGGTCACCGCCGAGTCCTCCATTAACACCTCCTCTGATGACCGAGAGGCTGAGGGGGCCGAGCGCAGCCTCGGAGCGTGTCCCCGGGCACCGGCCCGTGGCTGTGCCCTCCGCCCACCTCTCCTCCTCCCCCTCCCGATCTGGAAGCATAAACAGAAAATAAAAGACCGGCGGAGGGATCCGAGGGTCAGAGGTGGGGACTCCGGTCAATTGCGGCAGAGAGGGCTGAGCGGACAGAGGGGACAAGTTCATTCCATCCAAAGGTTTATTTATTTATTCGGATTAACAGAGGGACCATCGGCGGGACGCAGGGACCGGTGCGCATCTCTGGCCGCCGCCTCCCGCCCTCCATTGCCGTGAACCGAGTTCTTGGGGGGATCGTTTGACATCCAGACCTCGAGGTAAGATCCCACCGGGCGGTGCCCAGTTGGAGCAGTTTTCTGTCCTCGGAGGGCGCCCAGACGGCCGGGAACCCCAAGGGCTGCTCGGGAGCCCACCCGGGGGAGACCCGGCTTTGCTGGAAGCCGCGCGCCCACCTGAAGTCCCCGGGGGAGGCGCGGTTTGGACGCGCCCGCTGGGTGGGAGGAGGCGCTGGGGCCACCCCGGCCGTGCCGCCCGGCTGACGCGCGGCTTTTCTCTGCCAGCGCGACCGTCGTCCCGGCGAGATCAACGTCGTCTGCCGTACGAATGCTGAACGGTACCGCTCTGGAGGCAGGTGAGTTCCGTGCCAGGTGCCTTCTCATCCCTCGGCCCCTTTTCCTGGAACGGTTTTACTCGTACACCGTGTGCGCGCGTCCGTACGCGTGTGCGCGCCTTCGCTGGGTGGGACGACGAGGGGACTGTGTCTGTCTGAAAAATCCAACCACGCTTCGTAGGCTTGAAAATACGCAGCCTCGTTCGGAGTCTCCCTGCTTTGCCTTTCTCTTGAGTGTCTCTGACTTTCCTCAGGACCCGGGCTCCGGGGCGCGGGCGGAGGTCACGGTGCCAGCGAGCCTAGAGCAGTGAGTGGCCTGGGGGATGCGCTCCGCACCCTCCGCGGGGCTGCGCGGGGTGTCTCCTCGCTGGAACAGAAATGGGCCGGGGGAGGAGGAAAAACACAGTTTCGCACCCGCGTTAGGCTTCGCTGGAACCTGGCTTCAGCCGCATTTGTTTGTTCAGCCCTAAGCCGGCGCAGCCGTGTCGGGCGTGATCTCAGCGGCCGCCTGAGCAGGGTGGGACTTGATTTCTGGGGGCCTGAGGGTCGACGGTGCAGCGAGTCTCAGGTAAAACGGCTTCAGACTTCAGAAGGGCGATGTTCTAGACTTGGTGGCAGCCCCGCTGGAGAACGCAGGGGCCACGGAGGCTGGAGGGTGGAAGGGAGTAAGCAGCTGGCGGGAGGGCGTACGTGGGCAGAGAGCGCGGAAGGGCAGGGCCCTGGCCTGGGCATCCTGTGGTCTAGGGGCCCGCACAGGAGCGCAGCTGGGCGCAGCCGCCGGCCCTTCTCCAGGCGGCCCTGCTCGCTCGGCCCCCGCTCCGCTAGGCTCGCTCTCGTCTGTCTTGAGGGTGCCTCTGGAGTAGGACTGAATGAAAGGTGCGCCAGTGCGGCGGGGACAGTCTGGACCTGCCAACCTCGGTGTTGGAGGAAGCTTTGCAAAAAAGACAATCTGTCTCCACTTTCAAGAGAAAGGCCTCGGCGCCTGCCGGCCATGCGTTCACCTCCCTCCCAGCGCAGCCGGGCATCCAGGGCCGGGTGACACGACGCCGAGCGCGCGCGCTTCCCAGCCCCAAGACAACGCTGACTTGAGCACCGCCTCCCCCCTCCCCGCCTTGGATGACACGACAGTGCCAAAAGCCGACACTGTTTCAAGAGCTGCACTTTTCAGACCAAAAGGGCTCCTCCACCAGCTTAATAGGGTCTGAAAGAAAAGTGACCCCTGCCCTTCTAAGGCAAATTGGGGGCACAGGATCATGGCCTCCAAAATTCAGGTCTGAAGAGACCTTCAGTCATCTATGCTTTCAAGAGATGCACACTCGCTGGGCTATTTTCCTCTCTTGACCCCAAAGCCTCTGCTGCCCAGCCATGCATCCCCTTTATTTCCCCTCTCCTCCCTTCTGAGGAGTTCGATTTACCCGAGCCCTTTGCCCAGGTTGACCTGCAGGAGCCCAGGACAAGGGCACCACCGACTCGCTGACCCTCATGGAGATTCCAGGATCCCGAACTCTCAATCCCAATTCCTCTTCCCGGCTGGAGTTCAGCCGCCCGCTTTGCTGAAAGCGGCAACAGTAACGGGATGGGTGCTGGAGGAGCAGAAAGGAAAAGAGAGCTTAGAGAATTGCGTGGGCCCAACTGTGAGGAGGGCAGCGCCAGGCCAGGGGTCTGCCCCATTGCTCCTGGTAGAGCTTTGAATTCAGAGAGGGTACTCGAGATCCCATTCCAGGATGCAGGCGGGAGAGAGCCCCGTGCACCTGTCCCATTAAGCGAGGCTGGGGCTCAGCCCCAGGAACTGAAAAAGCGAGCCCTTCAACTTTTATAGAACACTTGCGGGCCATTCAGCCCGGAGCTGGGAGAAGGGGGAGGCTTCCTGTCTGCACAGCCTGGCCTCAGCCCCTCCTCAGGAGAGGTGAGAGGAGGCAGAACTACAAAGACGCTCTCCTTATTTAAAGTCCTCATGGTCCTTTGAGAGTGAGCAGGGGGGCCTCTTAGGCAATCTCTCGAGGGGTCCAAGACAAAAAGATTAGGACACCCCAGGTCACACACCCAATTCATGGCTCATCCCCACCCCCCAACTCCCATGAGCTTCCTCCTTAGGAACTGGAGGCAGGTCTGGGCGGATGGGGAGCTATTTCCGCAGAACTAACGAGGACCTCCCAAACTCCAGCAGGCCCCCGCCCCATCCCCAGCTTTCCGCGGACTTCCTGCGTTTGCTGAGAAGGAAGAATCCTGGCAGTCCGCTTCTTTATGGGAAGTAGCAAAAGCCACTGGGTGCAGGAGCCTGAATTTTATAAGAGAAAGCAGGCATAGCTAGAGTCAGCTCAGAGGCTGATTGTAGAAGGTGCTCTGCGCTGCCTGTGCCTGATAGGTGATTAACAAATGCGTGGAATGATGCATGAGTGAAGGATGGGAGTGCTTACAGGACTTCCGTGCTTGGCTTCCCTGGACACTCTTCACAAAATTCTGGCTTTTTCTGGGAGTTGTTAAACTTTCCCTTCATGTAGTTTCCAAAGTTTCATCTCTTGCAAGGAGGGAGTGGTGTTCTTGGGTTGTATGTTCTTACTGAGCAGGGTCAACATCCAGAAATAATCAAACCTAATTTCAAACAGCCCCATTTGAGGGGTGGAGAGGGTTTAGCACAGAAACTAGACAAGGTTGAGATGGGATTGAGGTCCTGTGTTTACTTTTTGCTTGGAGCTTCCTTGGGTTAACTGATGTTCTTAGAGACCCCTTCTCTTTCTCCTGCTCCTCAGGCTCTGAGTCGGTTTAGCTACTGGCTTGTGTGAAGGCAATTTGCCCCTTTGTGAGAGGACCTGCTGTCTGAAGGGGCCACTGCCCCCAGTCCTTCCTTAGGGCCCTTCTCCTGTGCACGTGGATTTGAAAAGCTCATTGATTTCCATCCAAAGGAGCTAATTACATTACTTACAGTAAATAGCAGCCCTGCTGTCAGTAGTGGCCAAAGTGAAGGGAGGGGGTTGTCTCCAGCTTAGTTCACTTGATTGGATTCATTTTTGTGTGAAATTGTGTTTTATGAGCTGTATTCTGGCACCCAGAGGATCTTAACAGCGTCCAGTCTGCAAATGACATTGTTTTTGACCCTGAGAAAAAAGGAGGGGAAGCAGTGAAGTCTTGGGTTTCATGGAAGAGGTGACTCCAGCAGCCTCAGGAGGCGATGCTTTGGGACAGGAAGTCAAGGGTGCACCAGGGGTGGTTTCCTTTCTCTCTCCATTCCTGCCTTCCCTCCTTCCCTCCCTCTCTCCCTTGCTTCTCATTTTTCCAGGTTTGCCCACAGTTCCATGTCGGGCTCCCCCGGGCGGAGGGAAGTGGGTGTGCGGCTCACCCGAGGTATCCAGATTGTGTCAGGAAATAAGCACCGCTGTCCCCTAGAAGGTGGGCGAGGAGCGGTGGGAAACTGACTAGAGGAGCAGAAGGAGCGAGAGCGCCCCGGGCTTCCTCCTCGTGTCTGGGTCGCAGCCGCGCGCCCTCGGGGACCTCTGGCTGTTTGAATGAATCGACAGCATCAGTGTACTGTGGACGCTTTTTAGTGGGGCCAAGGAGGGAGCCGCCGCTGACGGGAACAGAGGGGACAGAACAATCCCACCTCTTTGAGGAGCGGATCTGCCACTCCGCTTGTCCGTTCTCACCTTATCCCCCTCCCCAGCACGGAGCCCCTTTCACACCTTCCTAAGTGTGCGGTGCGTCGGGTTTTACAAGTCCCCCGTCCTGCCAGGTTAGTGGGAACAGCCCGCTACGGGCCCGACGTCTAGTCCTGGGGAAGGGGGTGGCGAGCGCCAACCTCACCCGGAGTCCCCAGTCGCTGCCCGCCTTGACAAGTTTCAAATGGGACATTAGCATCTCGAGCAACTTTCCTTCAAACCTGAATTAGGTAAGGGATTAAACCACCCTGTGGTCAAGGTTCTGTTGCAAATCGGTGCCTACAAGTCCACGCCCTGTCCCCTACACTCTAATTTTTCAAAGAAAATCTTTTTGCTACAAGCAACCTCCAGACACGTGGGCTCTCCAGGCGCCTTCTTCACTTTTGAGAACTTTCCAGCACCTGGTAGGGTCGAGGGCCCTCAGCGAGGTAAGGCAGAAAGATGAACTGTCAGACAGAAAAGTGAGTTGGGAAAGGGGATGGGAAGCAGAGGGGCACAGCAGCCAAGTGGTCCAATTTCTGCCAAATATTTGTTTTTCGGGCGACAGTCTTGTAGGCTGGTGACAAAAAAGTCCATAAGGAGGAAACCCAAAGTTTGGAGGTGATATTCCGTGAGCCCTGATCTTGAACTCTGATCAAATAGACCGGCTCTCAGCCTCCTGCGCCAGGGCGGGGACAAGCAGGGCTCCCTTTCCCCTGTGAAACGTGACCGCTGGGAACGTGTAAGGGGTGCGTGCGCGCGCGTGCTGCGGGGAGGCAAATGCCCCCTGCTCCTGCCTCCCCTCCCCTCTAGCCCCCACCCCTTTGTAATGTTTGTCCCTGCTCGCCCATCACCAGGGGGTTGAGAGGAGGATGACAGGTCTTTGTTGTCTGAATAAAACTCCGTGGCAGCTCCAGGGAGCGAACTCCTCCTACTAAATTATCAAAAATGGGCTGGCTTTAGTCTCTTAACAAATTGGACACAGCTCAGGCAGGAGCAGTCCCCAATCCAACTTACAGGCACTGCGAACTTGCAAGCAGCCAGGGACCGCTGAAAATAGCACTTCTTTCTGTTTCTTTGTGTCCACAGCTATTTTCTTCCTCCAGCAGATTTTGTTGTCCTCCCCCCGCTGCAGTCGTTTCCCATTAGTAACTCGATCTCTCGGAACAGTCAGGCTCGCCTTCCTCGCCTCCTTTCCCCTCCGCCCGTGTTTGTTTGTCCTCAGCACATCTCCTCCTGGGGGCCGCTGGGGCTCTTTTTTTTTTTTTTTTTTTTTT
>NW_007749363.1:0-11024 GCF_000696425.1 Galeopterus variegatus | reverse complement strand
TTTCATTTAAGTCTTCTATTACTTGATGCCAAATCATCCTAACTTATACATAACTACAATCTGATGTTAGAAATGATGAGTTTCTCTCTCTCTCTCTCTCTCGTATCTCCCTAGCAAGGGCACCGCCAGACCCAGTGTTTGTCTACAGAATAAACGTATAAATGTGTGACGTATTATTGGCCCTGCTCGCTCACTACCTAGGGGAATAGCTAAAGCCCCGCCTCGGATCCATAGCAGGGAGACATTTCTGGTAGCAGGTAATCAGCTGTTGCAATATTGCTAAACTATAGCAGGATGTGAACGATCTCAGGTGCTTCAAACCAGTGAAATACAGGCAAAGCCCCAATTCCAGCCATGGTTTTGCTCTCTCAGGCGGGTATTTTCTATGGCTCTTTTGGCATGAGCAAAGTGTAGTCCTCTGTTTTTACTTTTGCTTTGTTATTTTCTGAAAGTTGTTATTGCTGAAGGCACGTGGGAAGACGGGTTAGAAGAATGGAAGAGGAAAATAGTACTCCACCTCGAAAGAGAAGCTGAGTGGCGTTGCCTGCTTCTCTCCCTAGTGCAGAGCTAGGGCCCTGAGCCTAATCTCACATTGTGGGGTAGGAGACCGTGTCTCTAAAACTTAACGCTAAGGATGGCAGGGTTCGTAAGAGGTTAGTCACCATTCGCTATTTTCTTCATTTTATATTGGTTTTGTTTAAATCAGCACCTTTGGTTTCCTAGTTAGGCATTTTTCCCAATCCAGACATTGTTACCTTTTAATTTTATTTTTTAGTATTTTGTTAGCTGTCACTTTTTGTGTCATCATATATATTTTAATGGGATATAGACAGAAGCTACTAAATAGATGAAGTTATAAATAGGAGATGTACCTCTGCTAAAAGGCCATAAAAAAATACAAAGCTGTTTATACTTTTCAAACTCGTTTCTCATTGCCAATATATAGCTAAACCAATGACAGATATATGTGCAACTAAATGGTCTTTGGACATTACCAGATCTGAATTTATATTATCAACATACGTGAATCTCAAGAGCATTTTCCTTTTTTTTTTTGTCTTTTTTACTGACCGGTAACGGGATCGCAACCCTCGGTGTTGCGCCCGCACCGCGCTCAGCCAGTGAGCGGGAACCGGTCTCCACATGGAATCCGAACCCTTGGCGGGAGCGCGGCGCACTCTCCAGTGCGCCACCGGGCCGGCCCTAAAATGAACATATTTTAAACATAAATTTAACATTTGAAGTGGTTCTTTTATTAGCTTAATTTTAAAATTAGAGAGACCTTTACTTTTTTTAACCAAACGTCGAATTCAAAACATTTAGAGAAACTTATTACCCTCTAGTTTTATACCACTTGATATTTTCCAAAATATCTGCATGTTAAATACCTTGTTCAGTTCTCACAGTAACAATGGGAGGTAGGCGGGATAAAGGTGCTCACTCCCCCTTTGCTACGGACAAAGCAAAAAACGCGGGGAAACTAAATGGCTCCTGTAGAATCACACCTTTAATTGTAGTCATTATTGAAACATTTGACCTCCAAACACCTCCTCCCACTTCCGTAATTCTTGAATAGGTTTGTCAATTAGTATATGAAAAACTATTAACTAAGAGCTAAGCCAGTCTATGTTTGCTATAATATGCCAAAACTTAGAAGAAATCTTAAGAATGTAGTAAGGGTGTAATGGAAAATGATTAGTGCAAAGACAAACTGTGGAGGGAAATTCTTTTTGCATAGTTAACATATATATATTTTTAAATGAAGGACATAATAAAATCTACTCAGTTAATAGGAAGCATATGGTGTAAGCCACAGTAAGTTAGAGAGTTAACAGTTCTGGCCAAATTCTTTCCTTAATAATCTTAAGGAAATATTTTGGTGAAGTTATTTCAACCTTTTATCAAGAAACCTATTGATACGAGCTAATTTATTTGTTCTAAAAATCACTGCCATTGATTAGGGACAGTTTAAATGCCAACCCAAAGCCAAGTTCCATGAATTGATACGTTTATATGGATAGATAAAATTTGTATCTCTGAAAGTTTTCTTTCCTTCCATCAGAGCTTCGTGGGCTTTTTTGTGTCAAATATTCTTTTAAAATTTTTGAAATTTTAGACCAGGTCTGAGGAACACCATTGTCAGAATTTCCCGAAGTGCTTGTAAAAATATAGATATTTGGGCCCAATGCAGATTTACAGAATCAGAATTTCTAGGAATGTCTCCTAAGGATTTGCATTTTTAAATATATCCCCCACTAAGGGATTCTTATTATATTAAATTTCCAAGTGTCAGTACTATAAATTCTCTCCCCAGAAAAATGCAATAACAACAAATCACAAAATATTGCATACATTTTCAAATAATTTACAGAACTGTAATAGCCATTTATGGATACTTTAGACATCTGTGAATGCCAGGTTCTCAACCCTGGCATTGAATAAAAACCAGAGTTGTCTTCCAATACATTAAAGTCTTCCTTTATGCACGAGAAAAGACTGAATGCATGTTTGTTTTAATTTTGGAAGCTGGTGACAGTATTACACACATTTCTCAAAGATATACACATTATACTATATTATTGTATGGTACAGTATCCAGTATATAATACTGTACATAATGCAGTATGTTAGAAAATAAAGATAAGAAGAGGCATTCACACTTATAAGTCTTACAATATAGTTGAGGAAAGCAAACAACAAATATTAAAAAATAAAAAGCAATACAATGTAGTCTATGCTGGGTTCCATATGGATAAGCCTCAGATGTTCGAGGACAAACCTGAGTGAGAGTTACCAGGAAAGGCATTCCAACAGGGATAAGCAACAACTGAGCTGAACTCTGGAAGAAAGTTGGGATTTTGAATAAGTGGGTAGAGAGAGAAATCTTTGAATGTGTTTTAATTTTTATTCTACTACAAGTATGTCTTAATACAGATCATTTATGTAGTGGGCCACTACATAAAGTAATGCTGGGAGATAAATAAAAGCCAGATTGTAGAGGGCCTTGAATGTCAGGCCTTACCAGGTCAGAAATTTACTTGGCCTTTGACATTATTTTTGTAGCTGTACAGAATGAAAATATTAATAAATCTGTGAGAAATGACAAACAACACTACTAAAGATTGTGAAGGCAATTCTTGCCATGGCAGACATTACTTGGAACACAAGCAAATGTTACTTGCAATAGCAACACACCCAACCCAATACAAAGCAGATTTTTATAATCCACCGTAAGTCGAGTGTTTAATCATTCTCTTTTGACAAGAAAAGGGAAAAAAGGACTAAGCAAGAGCAGAGCAGCTTCTGATGATTTACTGATCAAAGCCAATTAGGATAGTTCTGGTTGAACTGGGCTGAGTTTCTCTGAAATTAATTTTCAAAGTAAAGTCAACAACAGTGAGCATGTGCAAGACTGTGCTTTTTATTGTTAGTGCATAAAATAACTAAAAATCACTTACCTATATCTACTGAGCTTCAAAGTGTGACTTTTGAAGTGCAAAATCAAGTGAAATGTGGAACTGAAATGCAAAGCCTTTTGCAGCTATTTTGTCTTTCGTTTGAAGATCTCAGGATACCTTCATACAATAGCCTGACTCAGATCCTCCTCTAGGTCAGTAAACTGAAATGCAAAGCCTTTTGCAGCTATTTTGTCTTTCGTTTGAAGATCTCAGGATACCTTTCATACAATAGCCTGACTCAGATACTCCTCTAGGTCAGTATTTTTTTTTATCTCAGCTACCATATGGTTCTGGACACATATCAGATCTAGAGACTGAGTGTGTGTATGTGTCTCTTATATCACAACTTTAGAATAGTATAATAACAAAGTAGAGCAAAGAAATGGATACTGAGAAACCACGCCATGCTTTATGCCGGAAGTTTTTACACAATCTTTTTTTTTTTTTTTCCTTTTTGTCTTTTTTCGTGGCTGGTAACGGGATCGCAACCCTCAATGTCGTGCCCGCACTGCGACCGGCAATGGGATTGCAACCCTCGGTGTCGCGCCCGCACCGCGCTCAGCCAGTGAGTGGACTGGTCTCAATATGGGATCCGAACCCTCAGCGGGAGCGCCACTGTGCTCCCAAGCAGCGCACTCCACCAGTGTGCCACCAGGCCGGCCCTACACAATCTTAATATACAAAATAAATTACCAATAGTAGCATCACATTCTTCTGTTATCATTAAGGTTGGGGATGGCCCATATAAAAGAGATTCTGATGTAACATATTTTTATAATTCTAGTGGGAAAATTTTATAATGCTAGTGGGAAAATCATTTTTACATTAAAATAATTCAGAAGTATATTACTTTTTATTTGCATTTCTGCTTTTAAAAGGTTGCATATAATCTTCTATCTTATTGATGACTTATGTTCTTGGTTACTGTCCTATGCAATTTAGTGACTGATCTTGCTCCTATTTTCAATATGTCCAAATTGCTGTACTTTTTAATACTACTTTATGCCAGCTCGTCATATTATTTTCCTTGGTGGCAGCATGTTGTAGAGGGGGAAAAAGGCTCATCTCAGGAGTTAGGCAGACTGGGTACCAACCACAACTTGGCTCAGTTTTGTCACCTCCTAAATGAAGGTAGCAATATATTTCTCATCGCTTGTTGAATCTATTAAACAACCATATAGGTAAGCCCTGGCCACAATGCCTGGCACAGATTTGGGACTTATTAGTGTTAATTCCGTCCACTCATATCACTGTCTAACTTTCATCTGTCATTTCTCGTTGCTGAAAATGTACACAAAGCCCCCCCACATCTTTTTCCTTTCTTGATTCTAATCCATTGCAAGCTGAAATATACTGTAATCAAGCATACTTTAATTGTGTCTACAATAATAATAAATGATGAACTAGGGCCTGAGGAAATGGTTAATAAACTTTGCAATCTCTCTTTTTTAACATAAAGCTTGTAAAACATATCTTGGTTCTTGATTATGTTTTGAATAGTTGATGTCAAACTCAGAATAGTGAAATTTAACTATAATCAACACAGAGAAAATTGTGGACCATAAAATTCAACTATTCTTTCAAGCTAGCAACAATGGAGGTGGGGAATTACAGCAAGACAAGTGGCATTGGATACGCACCTACTGTGACCTGGAACCACGCACTATGAACAGTTATCTCATTTAGTCCTTGTGGCAGCCCTCTAAGAAAGTTATTCCTTTCCCTTTTTACAGATTTTAAAAACTGCAAAAAAAAAAAAAATGAAGACATTGGATCTTATTATATAGAATATTCTCCACTTAGACATTCTCTACTTACAAACTATGCATACAGCATCTCTTTACTTAGAAATTATGATAGAATCTCAGGACTGGAAGAATCATTAGAGGCCATTGAACTCCATGACCCACCTTTTCTTACATTTCTGCTATAATATCCATACTGAATGATGATTCTTTCTGAATTTACACATCTTTAATATCAGGAAACATACTGTCTCCAAGACAGCTGATGATATGCCTGGTTAGCATAGGCTAGTAGAAGATTCTCATAGTGAGCTTAAATATACCTTCTTGTGGCATCTGACCATTGGTTTTTTCAGGTGCAACCAAATAAAACCTACAATTTCATGGAATGGACTTTCAGCTACATGAAGAACCTGCTGATGTGCTGTGGTATCTGCTTTTCTTTAGGTTAATGCTCCCAATTTTCTTCAAGAATTTCTCTAATGACATAATTTCAAGTAAACTGTTATATTAGCTTTCCTTACTGGAGTGAGTATCTTTTCTCTCTTCTTCTTAAAATAAAAATATTTTGAGATCAAATCTGGAGTTAGAGACGGTTTGTCATTTCCTTTGTCCCAGATACTTTCATCCACAATGACAGCCGCGATTCCACATAAAATTTTGGAACCCTCATCACTGTGAATCCATAGTTCAAAGACAAGTCAAGATAATATATATGAAAGTAAACCATAAACTGCAGTACATTCTATAAATGTTGATAATAGTTATTATTGGTTGGTAAGTTCGTTAACTATTGAGACATATTTCTTCACTTCATAAGCTTCATCTTCTCCTTCCATTCCTGTGATTGCTTAATCTCAGGCAGAAAGAGTTAACTGTTCTCCGCATCTCATAAAAAACTGTATCTTTGGTTGCCCCAAGAACCCTGGCTTGCCTGCTTTACATCTGTCCTGTCCTATTCTATTTCTCTTATTCTATTTTATTCTATCCTATTCTGTTCTCTTCTATTTTCCCATCCCCCATTCATTTTTCTTCTCTATTTTTGCAGATCATTCTAGATCATTAGATCATTCTAATATATTTAGGCTAATTTGCATGTGTTCATGTAAATTATTAAGGTTTGTGTACAGGTATATATGGTGTTGAAGTTCCTGTTTACTTCCTTTTTTCGTTTGTCACCATGTGATTTAGCTCTATCCATGGTGCTGGGTACACATCGATTTCTAACTGAAGTATGCATGTCTAGGATGTCCATCCCATTCTTTTTTTTCTTTTTAATCCATGCCCCTATTTTCTACACAGTCTTTATGCACTCTCTGCAGATATGTTTGTTTAAATTTTAATAAAATTAAGGACAAAACCTACAAATTTACATTTTTTTCTCAGATAAAGTTCTTTTTAGAGCCCATTATACATGCCTATGAAGATCTTTCTAGATCCTGATAACCATGACATCATCAATTAGGATGCTTTTGGTCACAACGAAAATACACAGTTGGTAATGGATTCAATATTTAAGAAAATCTATGACCTCGCTTAACAAGAGTTCTATATTTCTGCTCTCGCACCCTCGGTATCTTGGCATGTTTTTCAGACTTATCCCCATGTGGCGGTGAGACAGCTAATGCAGTTGTAGGACCGCCTCTCTACAAGACAATATCAGGCTAATAGGACACATCTTTCTTATATCGGAGAGGAAAGCCTTTTTAGTGTTTCCCCACCGGAGCTCTCCTCGGGTCCTATTTTGACCAGGATTGGGCCACATGCGCATGACTCAGCTGCACAGGAGTGCTTGAAAGAGTATCATCTGCATCTTTAATGGCGAGAGGGATGTTCCCATAAGGAGGGTGGGTGGGACACTTTGGGAAATGACTGCTAGGTTAGTAACCATCATTTCTGCTTCAAAGTAGTCATAAGTTTAACCGGTTCATGTTGCTTGTAAATTTGATAGACATGCCTTCTATAATTTTAATCCAAGTAATTTGCCTCCAAGTTCACTCATGCAATCCACAAAAAACTGGTTGAAACTATTCTGAATGACTAGTATGCCCCAAGCATTTATAGTTATCTCATTCTGTCTGCACAAAAATAATGGCGTAAAAGGTTTTGTTATGTCCATTTTATAGATAAAAATTTCAGCTTAAGTAAATTAATTTTCCCAAGTTCTTGTAGCTTAGGAAGGATCCAAACCGGGACCTGAAACCCAGCTTGGTGTGACTCCTAGGCCACGTATATTTCACTTCATTATTCTGGCTGCCTGAGGACCACTAGAAACTCTTCTCCAAACTGCTCCATTAATCGGAGCTCGATGTTGCCTCTTCTCCTTACCCCTTCCTCACCATCTAGTCCCCTTCGAGTAACTTCTTCCTTCAGTCCCCAAAGCCCCTGTCTGCCCAGCATTGCCCACTCCTGTAATCTTGGCTCAACTACCATTAATCGGAGCTCGATGTTGCCTCTTCTCCTTACCCCTTCCTCACCATCTAGTCCCCTTTGAGTAACTTCTTCCTTCAGTCCCCAAAGCCCCTGTCTGCCCAGCATTGCCCACTCCTGTAATCTTGGCTCAACTGTATGGTCCATGAAGCAGGACTCTGTCTATTTTCTGCTCACCATCCTATCTCCTGCACCTACACAGTGACGGGCAAAGGCAGTCCTTAGTAAATAAGAGTTAAAAGAATGAATGAGCAATAAGTAAGTAAAGAAATGCACTATTGCAATGTCTCCTGCATCATACTTTTTCTGCCTCATCACCTGGTTTCCATCACAACTTACCTGACCTCAGTTACATGACAGATTTTGAAGCTCAGATCTATACTAGTCCACAGTAAGGCACCAAATGAGCGCCTGATGATACGGTTACTACACCTCTCACGTATGGTTGTCATTTTTTCTGAGACAGGGTCTCTACCTAAAGGAATTGCTCTAATGATAAGACTTTTAGTGACCTCTCTCAGTCTACACTGACTAGGTGAAACTTCTGCAAGCCCTCAGGTTCCCTTCTCAGAAAATGTTTTTTAAAAATTAATAAATAAAAGTCAAGCATCAATTACTCTATGTCTCAAAGACCTCACATATTCAGATTATTGTGTTGCACAAAATCAAATGTCATTGAACAGAGCCTAGTTATTCCTTCACAGACAGTGAAATTTAAGTCTAAGAGCATCACACGAATAACTCTTGCCATAATCTCAGTTAAGTCTAGTGAAAGCTCCTGCTCTCTTCTTAACTCCTCTCTGCTTTCCATCCCCTGCATAGATATTCAGCAGGTTTGAAGTCGCTATGAATTTCTTAACCACTATTCAAAAGCAAAACAGAAAAAATTAAAACCAAACAAGAAACAGCATTTCCATTGTTGTGATTACACACATGAACATTTACTAGTGTGACTTTAAAAGGGGAAAGCACCACGTGTTAAGCAGGGAGAGAATCTAAAAATATAACAAGTCTGCGTGGTAAGCAGCACGGATGAGTCTTACCCTAAGCCTCACTGATCCAGCCTGGGGAGAAATGAGTCAAAACTAAGTCCCCACCTTTCGTATTTGAGAGGAAGAAGGTGACATTGAAAAACAGGCCCACACTTTTTGAAATGGTACAAAATCATCAGAAACTCACTCCGTCAGCCTCGTAGGTGTTTGCATGGATGTCACTTTTTTTTACAGAAAAATGTTTGGAGCCAGGACACATGGCTTTCACATTTTAATGGCAATGCTCATAGGTAATGCATTCTTTTCTTATTACTTATATAAGCTAATTGGTACCATCATTAGAGTTCTTAAGATGTTTATTAGCAACAAATGTTTAATGCTATAAAAGATATTACTATCAAATGAAAGTTAGAATGTTTAAGTAAGGAAAGGTAGATATACTTATGCATTGAGCTCTTGTTTTTTATATTTAATTTCTTCTTGAATTTTTATTTATTAAAATAAACACCTCAGTCAATTAACACAGATCAAAATAAAACTTACTTATTCAAATGTGTCTTTGTAGAAATTACTTTCTAGTAGATATTTCATTAACCATGACTTTCAACAAAGTGAGAATTATGGCAGAAATCATTTATATATCCAATGCTATTTATATTAAATATAAAATCTATGTCCTTTTTATCCATTAATGTAATTTATTCTGATGAATATATGAGATATACCAGATAGCAAAAATTTTCTCTATCATGATTATTTTTGAAATAAGGTATTTTAAAAAATACTATATTTTTGTATAATCAGATACTGAACTAAAAGATTTTTAGAAAAATAAGAGGAAATGACAGTTTTTAATTAGGTGAATTGACCTCATAACAATAAGCTTAAAGTAGTCCACCCCATACTACAAATACTTTTACATAAACAGACAATTCATAGTCAACTAAAATGCCCAATTAAGAAAACCGAATGTCCCAGGTAATCCCATATATATTGCCTAATCCTTTTATCTTGATTGACAGCAGAATCTTGATTGATTTACCTGGCTAATCAAATAACCAATAAAAGATGTTTCAATCTTTTTTCGCCACTTTCAGTTTTCTAGGTTCATAAAAGAAATATGTCTGACCTTATTTTATATTAGAGTTGTCAACAGAATTGATTTTAAACAAGGTAAAAGCGTAAATCACTGTTTGTCATTCTACTTTTCATGTCTAATTTTGTTTACTGTTCTTCAGACTATTGACCTTGATACAGGATTTCTTTCTTCTATTTTTCCTTTTCTTTCTTTTTTTTTACTGATGGTAAAATTTAAAGGTAGCTTCTTTGTTTATAAGAAATACATAATCAAGCTATCGGTACTTATTTTGTGAAAGATCAAATGCATAAATTTTAATGATTATTTAAAAAATACTGTAAGCACCAATAAAGAAAGCACTACCATCTGCATTTGCTGATCAAGCATAAATGAAAGGGTAGAGAAATAATATCCAATTTCAGGCCCTCATAGTCTCATGTCTGGGTAATTACCAATAAAGAAAGCACTACCATCTGCATTTGCTGATCAAGCATAAATGAAAGGGTAGAGAAATAATATCCAATTTCAGGCCCTCATAGTCTCATGTCTGGGTAATTTTAAATAAAGAAAGCACTACCATCTGCATTTGCTGATCAAGCATAAATGAAAGGGTAGAGAAATAACATCCAATTTCAGGCCCTCATAGTCTCATGTCTGGGTAATTTTAATAGCTGCCCCGCTGGTCTTCCTGTCTCTAGTTTCTTCTCACCCACTCTGTGTTACATGTCCCTGTGGGACTGATCTTTATGAGAAATCATGTTGGTCTTCTATCCAACAATTACCCGTTATTTTCCACTGCCAGAAACTAAATAAATAAAAATAAAATAAAATAAAACAAAACAAAACAATAAAAACTTTGTAAGTTCCCAGACCTTCTCCACTCTGGCTACATCTAACCTTTCTGACTTTATTTTTCTACGTAATTTTTTTTTACGCCAACCAGATTGCTAAAAGTTCATTGTCACCTCCAAATGTCTTAAGCTTTTTCATTGACAAGTATTTTGTTTATTCACTTATTTCCACATACAATGACATGTTTGTCAATCTGATTCATACTTGAAACCTATATTTAAACCTACCTCTATAAAGCCTTCCCAGCCCAGCCTGAAGAGATACGTCTGTCCAGAGGCTCTGCAGCAGCAATTGCCTATACAATTCACTGAGAACCCATTATATACTGTCTAGTGATAGCTCTTCAGTGTTGTCTTGACTTACACTATCATTTAACTTTTCACAAATTTGTCTGTCTTCTCCATTAAACTCATAGAGGGCAGGGATGAGTTATTATTCCATGTTATCCACAGTGTTTTATGCATGTTAG
>NW_007749362.1:10461-11025 GCF_000696425.1 Galeopterus variegatus | reverse complement strand
TCACAGTGCTCACTGGCTGAGCGCGGTACGGCTGGTCTCAAAAAGGACAAAAAAAAAAAAATGTGTGGGGGTGGGCACTGAGTTTTTCAAAGTTATTTTGGGGAGTAAATAAGCAAGACTCTATACTTCATCTCAGGTTAATTTTCTGTGGGTCATAGTTACTGAAAAGTCCTTCAATAATGTAAAATATAATGAGATAATAAACAGTAAGCTCCTAGAAATAAAAAAAGTAGATAATACTAATTAGGGTAAATAGTTTCATTTATATATTAGAACAAGTGCCAAACTATTTCTCGGGCTGTCTTTTGGCTATGCCTGAGTTTCTCCCTTGGTCTTTGATTCCAGGTACTAAATCTTCTTGAATTACTTAATTTTAAAAAGTAGACATGTTTCCTTTGTCAAAGATCAGTTGGCTGTACATATGTGGGTTGATTTCTGGGTTCTCTACTCTGTTCCATTGATCAGAGTGTCTGTTTTTATGCCAGTGCCATGCTGTTGTGGTAGCTATAGCTTTGTAGTATATTTTGAAGTTAGGCAGTCTTATGCATCTGGCTTTATTTTTTT
>NW_007749362.1:9819-10445 GCF_000696425.1 Galeopterus variegatus | reverse complement strand
CATCTTCAAACATGGACAATCTGACTTTGTGTTTTCCAATTTGGATGCCCTATATTTCCTTCTCTTACCTGATTGTTCTGGCTAGTATTTCCAATACTATGTTAAATAGGAGTGGTGACAGTGGGCATCTTTGTCTCATACATTGGAGAAAAGACTGCCTCTTCAATAGATGGTGCTGGGAAAACTGGAAATCCATATTTAGAAAGATGAAACTAGATCTGTACCTCTCACAATATACCAAAATCAACTCAAAATGGATTAAAGACTTTAATATAAGACCTGAAACTATAAAACTCCTGAAAGAACACATAGGGGAAACACTTCAGGAAGCAGGACTGGGCAAAGATTTTATGAATAAGACTCCAAAGCATAGGCAACTAATGGGATTATATCAAACTAAAAAGTTTCTGCACAGCAAAGGAAACAACAGAGGAGAAAGACAACCTACAAAATGGGAGAAAAGTTTTGCAAACTATGCATCCTATAAGGGATTAATATCCAGAGTATACAAAGAAGTCAAAAAACTCAACAGTAAGAAAACAAGTAACCCAATTAAAAAATGGGAAAAGGAGCTGAATAGGCATTTCTCAAAAGAAGATATACAAATGGCCAACAGACACATGAAA
>NW_007749362.1:2182-9006 GCF_000696425.1 Galeopterus variegatus | reverse complement strand
TATCAAAAAGACAGAGAATAACAAATGCTGGCAAGGATGTGGAGAAAGAGGAACCCTTCTAAACTGTTAGTGAGACTGTAAATTAGTGCAGGCATTATGGACAACAGTATGGAGTTTCCTCAGACAACTACAGATAGAGCTACCATATGATCCAGCAATCCCACTGCTGCGTATATACCCAAAGGAATGGAAAGCATCATATCAGAGGGATACCTGCACTCCCATGTTTATTGCAGCCCTATTTACAGTAGCCAAGAGTTGGAATCAACCTAAATGTCAATTAAGAGATGACTGGATAAGGAAAATGTAGTATATATACTCAGTGGATTACTATTCTGCCATATAAAAGAATGAAGTTCTGCCATTCACAGCAGCATGGATGAGTCTGGAGAAAATCATGTCATGTGAAATAAGCCAGGCACAGGAAGAGAAATAACACATGTCATCACTCCTAAGTGGGAGCTCAAAAAAAGAAAGGAAGAAAGAAAGAAAAAGAAAGGAAAGAAAGAAAGAAGGAAGTAAAGAAGGAAAGAAAGAAAAATAAACAATCACAATAATACACTGGACTTAAAAAAAAAGAGTCAACAGAACTGTGGTTATTAGAGGTGGGAAAGGGGGAGGGGGAGGGAGGTTAGTGAGAAATTAGTTAAGGGTCACAAAGATTGATTATGTTTTGTAAACATGAGTATAGTGTACTGATTATTCTGGTTTGATCACCACATATTGTACACATGTATTGATATTCAATTATATACCCCACAAATATATATAATCTGTGTTTCAATAAAAGAATAAAAATGTAGACATGAGTTCTTTCTCTATTGACATGGAATAATTAATGAGGCATGTATTAGAGCAAAACTCAACTAATTTTGTTGGAGCATAACCTCAAACTCACTGCTGTCCATTTTTTTATATGGAAGATCATTTGAGAGAAGTGATATTTGTAGAGGATTTTGCAGAGTATGTGTGATTCACACATAATACTAAGGTCTGACTTTGTATCAAGTGAGACCCTACAGAGCAGGGTAGCTGAACCACATCAACTGGCCTTTCTGTAGATGCTCCTTTAATGGTTGTCCCTTGCTGTGATGCCAGTGCCTTCACAGAGGCATTTCACAGGAAATAGCCCTCAGACATTATTGGGAACATGGCTTATTTCATTCTAGAGTACCCAGAGGGGAAATTTCTCACTAGATTTTGCATTTATTTATTAAACTATTATTCTAATTCATGTTTCTCACTTTATGTTGATGGCTAGAAAGTTTATAGCTATATTTCTGCATATCTCCAGCAAATGGACAGGAAATATTCATTCTATTCCTGGCTTTCTGCTATTCTTTCCTTAGTTCAGACTTTCTTGTTTGTTCCCTCTTATGAGCTAAATTGTGTCTCCTCAAAAGTTTAATGTGTTGGAGATTTTGTCCCCACTGTGACTTTGTTAAGACGGTGGGAAATCCTATTGTGGTAGTGAAAGGTGAGGCCTTGGAGGGGTAATTAGATTGTGAGGACTGCACCCTCATGAATGGATTGACCCATTCTCGGAATAATAGGAGTGGTTCTGGTGGCTGTAAAGAGAGTGAATGAGGAGATTAGTCTTTCTCTGCTTCACCATTTTCATAATGTGATACCCTGCATTGCTGAAATCACCACCAAAGAAGGCTTTCACCAGATGTGTTCCCTGGACTTTGGACTTCCCAGCCTCTGAAACTGTAAGCAATAAATTTCATTTTCTTACAAAGTACCCCATTCTGAGCATTTTGTTATAAGCAACAGAAGTGGACTAATACATTTTCTTTGAGCTTAGGTTTATCTTGTTGTATTGTATGTAGCTCAGTAAATCACCTTAAATTATACTTAGAACAAGGAGAAATATAAATAAATAAAACAGTTACTTGGGGATAGCACTTGAGGAGTTCGTTACTTTATGGTGCCAAATAGATGGATTCAACAGGAGGCTTATGAAGCCACTCACTTGCAGGGACCCTTCGAAGGCCTTAGGCCTAATTTTGTATTTGTGATTTTATATTCTTTGTCTCTTAAAATTGCATAAGCTCCAGGTTCCACAAAATAAGGATCTGTTCCTGGTCTAGTGGCGTAATAACTTTCAATAATAGCAGAAATCATAGCATGGGTAGAAATAGAGGAGCAACACTTAGTGCCTGGCTGGGCAACTCAGTTATTTTTTTATAGACAGTTTCTGAGGGTCCACTCAGCCACCTATCTCAGTGGTCAGCCTCAAGTCTCCAAATAGTAGAGACAGCCCATGTACTGGTGACCATGCAACTCTATGCCCTTTATTTGACAGGGAAAGGAGCTCCACTGGGTATTTGGTGAATATTAATTATGTGACTGATTATCCTGAAAAACCTGCCATATATGCGTGCAATTTATGTAAAAGTGGATTTCTAAGCAGAATAGAGAATGTTCAGAAGTTGAGAATTTAATACTGTGGCCCGTTCGGGTTCTGATATTCAATGATTCTAAGTGGCAGCCTATATAGATGTGCCCAAAGTAACTCATGCTAAATAAACCTAGTGGTCCTCACTGAGGTGGTAATTCATCTTGCAGGGAAAGGGGAAGCCAGAGATGTTTTTTTAAAAAGCATCCTTTAATTCTGGCTGGTTTATTTGAAGGATGTGGCCCAAGAAGGAAAACCTGTAATGCTTTTTAATTGTCAGCACTAAATGGAAAGGAGGTATGGATTTGTTGTTCTATAAATTTCCCTTTTCAAAGAAATTTGTGACTTTAACAGCACCTTGTTTTGGATGTCATTCAAATCATTGTTCTGGTCTAGTGTAGGGACAAGGTCTCATCTTTTTCTGTACACTTCCTCAGTGATACGTGAAATACACTGATATTTTTATTGTTTTCAATTTCTTTTTCTTTTCTTTTCCTAAGAAATGGTAATAATATACAAAGGCTGTGCCATAACTCATCCTTAGTGTCACTAGAACAGGATACGGGTTAGTAATCAAATGAGAAAGCTTCATCCCATGTTAGCATCATCAAACCTGGGGATAGAGCCAAATTGTTTACTGTCAACATAGCTGATTCAGATGTGATGGCCATTTTCTCCTATTTAACGTGATACGGAAGAGAATAAGACAAAATATAATGGGACACTTTGGCATTCTTTAAAGTACAAGGTACATAGTGTATTAGTGCCACTACTGAAAATGACCCCTTCTACCTGCTGACTTTTTTCTCTTGTATACTTTCGGTAGCTTCAGATTTGCTGAACTATGTTGTTTGGAAAAGGATAACTTAATGCCCCTTTCACTGAAGATGAATTTTCTAATTACCATGATTTATGCTTTTCTGTTTTCTGGATTCCACTTCATTGTGGAATTATTTTATTCTCCTCTCGGAACTCACTTTTCCCCTCCTGTCTCTGTCTCCTGAATTTTGGTGTTGCTCTGGAGCCTCCTGACTGTTCTCCCTGCCTCCAGTCTTATCCCGCTCAGATTTACCTTCTGCATGGCTACCCGAGTGATTTACTTCCATGGCTGGTACTACTTTTGCTTACCACTTTCTGTAACAACCAGGTTCCTCTAGCAACAGTGTTGCCCTCTATAAGTAGCTTAATGTCTTTGAATGTTAATATTGAACAGTCTTCCCTATCCAGTGCTTCCTACACCTAGCTGTCTTCTGCTCATTTAAAAGAGTTTAGAGGTCACTTCCTCTAAGAAGTCTTCATTTAATCACCTCCTCAAACCACATACTCCTGTTAAGTGTGTGTTCCTTGTGTGTGCTCTCTTGATATCCTGTGCGTGACTCTATCACTGTCTTTTTTTGATAACAGCTTTATTGAGATATAATTCATATACTGTACAATTTACTCATTTAGAATTTACCCTTCAATGGCTTTTAGTATATTTGCAGGGTTATGCAACCATCACCTCAATAAATTATAGAACAATATCATCACCCACAGCCCCAAACTGGAAACAACCCAAATATCCATCAAGTGATGAGTGATAAAAAGCCTATATTCATACATATTTGACCATAGAAATGAAAAAAGTATTGGTGCGTACATGCTCTACTACTTGAAAGATGCCAGTCTTTTCTACATTATTTTATAACTATTGATTTCTATTCCTATTTCCTTCTTTAGATTTTGGACACTCCAATGCCAGGGGATACTTAATGCATTTTGTATCTTCAGCATAGTGTTTGGTATACAGCAAGCACTTAGTAAATGTCTATTAGTTGAAAAGACAAGTGATTAAATACTAGAGACTAAACCATATAGAGTAGAGAAGTAAGAAGTAAATGAACTTAAATTCCATAAAAAGGAACCGGCCATTGCTTGGATCTTGGAATTCTTAAAATAAGATGAAAAGAACAAATTAAGGGAGAAATATTATCACTGGAGGCATATTTATTCTTCATACTCATCCCTGTCTTTGCAGCTGTTACTCCCTGGAGAACTGAGGCTTGTTCCTTTTCCTGTGTTAATGCTGCATCTATGAAGAGGACAGTAGCTTCAACGATTTGTTCATTTTTCTCGAAGAGACTCTGGGGTTAGTCCTCACTTTCCTCCCATCCCAGCTCACCTCAGTCACTACTAGAGCTTCAAGCCCCAATCCCTACTACGTGGAAGGTATCAAATCTGCCCGACCACACAGGCCTTTTCTCCCTTCTCTGACAAACCCTTGCCTTGATTTGCAAACTCCCTTATATTTTCAACCAAATTCTGAGTTCCTAGACTGCCCTTTACTGACGCCTGCTGTCTCTTAGGGATGCTGCCTTCCCTCGCACCCTGGGAACTGGAGACCTTCAGTCTCATGCTCAGTTTCCTCAGGTCCTAGATCTGCCTTCGCCCCATTGCAACTTTGAAACAGCTCTACTTCCTTCCTCTTTGAACCTCCTAGATTGTTTGAAGTTCATGATATCCGGGTGTCAGTGTTCTCTTCTTACTGTTCTAGTTATATTTCTTTGTTTACTAAAGACTTCGGCAACTGGTTTAGGGTTGTCTCTTCATCCTCATGCCTGTTGTCCTGCTCACGCCCATATGCTGCACCTGTCCATCTTGCTGGCCTTTTCAGGTCTTGGCCTTCTTTGCTCCAGTCATCTTTCCTCTGCCCCATGCAGGCCATCTATTTTCATAGTCACATACTATCCCTAGACATTGCTGGTACCAGTACTAGTCTTAATTCTCGCTGATAATAGAGCTAACACGCAGGATGGGTTGCCATGGGCTAGATATTGTTCTAAGCACTCCAGTAGTTTAAATCATTCGATACTCATAATACTACAAGGTAGGTGTTATTATCCGCATTTTATAGGTGGAGACATTGTTTAGAGCAGTCTCTGACACTCTCTCTTCCATCCAGCTCACATTCCCACTACCACAGCTTCTTATTATTAACTTCTAATCCATTTATCCTGCCGTGTCACTTTACATAAATAATTTACCACGTTACAAACTACAAATCGTCATAGTTGAGGAGTTCAGTTTTATTTGGCATTGGAAGTAGAAGTTTTTTCTTGGTAGAGAAGATAAGTATTAGACATTCCTCAGTGTTGGACCTGATCAGACAAGCTTGTCTCTGGACCAAATATTTCCCCCCTGCACATCTTACAAGGTTGTTTTTAGCTTCCCAGTTCTTCTTGGTTTTTCTGCCTCTTCTAGTCTGTATCTTCCCACTGACTTTGCTGACTATCTGACAAATAAACATATGTAAATAGGTAGCACTTGCTTCTCCACCGGGTTGAAGCGTAGGTGGGTGAACTCTCATACCTCTCTGATTGGCAAGTCTCTTTTTGGGCTCAACTTCCTCTGAACAGGTGCCCCATTTTCCCTAGATCTTTTACCTCCTCTCCTTTATCATTTACCTCGCCAATCCCTTTAATTATTGTTGATATTTCGAGGATTTTTTTCTCATCCTCTCTACCTTTGTAAATTCTAATTTACCCATCCATATATTTATTCATCTACTCATTTAAAATACTCATTGAAATGCCCAATAGGGGCAATAGGGGTTGGGTATTGTGATGTATAGTGGAAAAAGGGGAAACATACCTTCAACATGCTTATCACAGGATTAATACAAAGCTTTTCCAGTAGTTGTAGTCACAGAAGTGATGATGAACTTTTGAACATTTCCTATGTGCTCACATGATGCTAAATGCCTAGAAACCATTAATTCATTTATCTGTGCTTTACAGATGAGAAAACTGTAGCATAGAGAGATGAGATAACCTGTCACAGATCCTAAGCTAGTCAGTGGCAATGTGGGATCTGAACTCTGTGTCTGATGTCTGATTCTGAGCTTGTGATTACTACTGAAAATGACCTTTCAATCTAGTGCACTTTCCCAGATCCTCAGCAAGCTATGCAGCAGCGTCAAAGTATGTCAACACAGAGTATGATGCTGTGGTTGTGATTAGGCGTTTTTATTTCCACCAGCCTGGTGTTTAGTCTGTGGGTTTATTTGCCACATTTGTACTTAGTTTTGGGTTATTTTGAGTAAACATTCTTAGCCCTGTTATGACCTATAAGTAAAAGATTAGATGTAGAAATTTTTGGTAATAAGAAGCATGGTGTCATGCAGGAAGATGAACTATTTTGAAAGTTCTGAGAATATGACAGATGTTGCAATTTGAGTGTTATGAGTGGCTGAGTAGTTGGAATAACTTTGAAGGAGAAAGGATGAACCAGGCAAACTATGAAGTGTGTTGTGCTTCAACAGAGTGGAGTTAAAATCATTGACAAAATGAAAACAAAACAAAACAAAACAAAAACCGCGAAATGCACCCTGTTAGTATGTGACTACAGAGTGGCATCAACCCCTTGTGGCCTGTTGTTAATTCAG
>NW_007749362.1:0-1073 GCF_000696425.1 Galeopterus variegatus | reverse complement strand
TTTTTTTTTTTTTTTTTAATCTCTCCACTGGTGTCTCTCCTGTGTCAATGCAGTTGAGAGTCTGGTGTGCCATTGCACGGTGTCTGTGACTGCGGCTATAGAGACCAGCCGCTTTTGCAACAGCCATGGCAGTTGAGGTGGCTATGGTGGGCTACCCCTGTGAAAATGGTGTTTTTCGTGTGCTCTTTACCTGGTCGTGGCTGGGTTTGGCTTCCCCCAGCTTCATGCCTCATTTTAAGATGTTGTTGCAGAGCAGTTGGGGTGAAGGAGAAGGAAAGGGGGAGGGGAAATAGGGTGGGAAGTGAGAGAAGAATGAGGAGTGTGATTGAAGCCTGTGGCACCTCCTCATTCCAGCACAGGAGAACAGGGGGCTTCCAATGGCAGCTGGGTTGTCGCTGGCCTAGATGCAGATGTCAGGGGGTATGGCTGAAGCTCTTGGCCCCCCACCCCTCAGCTTGGGAGACTGGGGTACTTCTTGTGGCTGCTCAGTGATCATTGCTGGGCTGGTTGTGGATGTCAGGGAGGCATCGCTGAGGCCCTCGTCCCCCCACCGGCCCAGCTCCGGAGCCCAGACGCTTCCTATGGTGGCTCGGTGGTCATCACTGCGCTGGTTGTGGACGTTGGGCGGGTGCATGGCTGAGGCCCTTAGTCCTCCCCCTTCTTGGCTTGGGAGCCCAGGGGACTTCCAGTCCTTCTAGGTTTTATAGGTGCTCTTTGGTGGTGATAGACCTTTACTAGTTAATATCAAGCTTTGTCTCTGATCTGTGGGTATTTGGGGGTTTTTTTCAGTTCTATGTTCGATTATTTGCTGTTCCCACCACTTAAAGTCTGCACTGGAACTGATTTGTTGTCCTTTGCTTACTTCTGAAGTGAAGGAACTTTCTGTGGGGACCAGCATGTGAGCCCTGTAGTTGAGCTAAATTGCTTCATTGCTGCTAATTCCCTGTGGAAGGCTTTTTGTGCAGCTCAGGTTTTAATGGTTGACCTTGTATGTACTTCTGGGTCTCATGAGGTCTGGTACTACTTGGGTTGTGTGGAAACTCGGTTCTGGGCTTGAGTCTTTTCAGCAAACT
>NW_007749361.1:10824-11025 GCF_000696425.1 Galeopterus variegatus | reverse complement strand
GAATATTGTTCTTTCAGTGAAAGTCCACTTTATGTTCAAAGGTTGAAATTCCCAGTATTACGATATGAATTTTTTGCAATTTGATATATCTATTAAATATAATGAAAAACAAAATCCCACAATGGTTTAGAGGAAGTGGGGTGCTGAGGAGATGGATAAGTTGGGTCAGGTAAGGAAGAACTGGCTGAAGACACAAACTAG
>NW_007749361.1:4990-5333 GCF_000696425.1 Galeopterus variegatus | reverse complement strand
ATCCACAGCAAAGAACCAGGATTGGAAAGGAAGAATTAAAAGAAGTGTGATAATTCATGAAAGAGAGGACCATGTGCCAAGAAAGCTCAAAATAATCTACAGAGAAACTATTAGAATGTATTGGAGAAATGCCAAATCAATGCATTTATCGTTAATATACAAAAATTAGATTTTTACATATTTGCAACAAATGATGAAAATTAACATATAAGCACATGATTTATAACAGCATCAAAGCAACTAGGAAAAAATAACAAAATACACTGATATCTCCAGAATATGGTTCTTTCAGTGAAAGTCCACTTTATGTTCAAAGGTTGAAATTCCCAGTATTACAATATGA
>NW_007749361.1:2497-2835 GCF_000696425.1 Galeopterus variegatus | reverse complement strand
CTTCTACTGTTAATCTGATGACCACTTCTGTGGGGATCAGTTTCTGTATTCTCTAATTGTGCAGGCTTATCTGTCTACCCTCAATCAACACAGTACTATTTTAGGCCCCGTTACTTGTTATAGACTTTGACATTGAATCGTGTTAGCCCTCCAGTTTTGATCTAATGCAAGATTATCCTGGCTATGTTTGACTTTTTGAATGTCCGCATATATGTCAGAAACTTCTTTTAAATTTCAATAACAATCTCCTTGGATTTGACAGTGAATGTATTGAGCAAATTTGGGGAGAATTATCATACTTACAATATTAATTCTTCCAACTTATGAGCATGATATAA
>NW_007749361.1:0-478 GCF_000696425.1 Galeopterus variegatus | reverse complement strand
TTTCCTTATGTCAGTTTCCTGTGGATGCTGTAGCAAACTCCCACAACCTGCTGCCTTCACAAAACACACACATATTATCTCACAGTTCTGGAGGTCAGAAGTCTCACTCAGCTGAAATTGAGGAGTCAGTACGGCTGGATTCCTTCTGGAAGTTCTAGGGCAGAATCCAATTCTCTGCTTTTTCAGGTTCAAGATGCCCCCATATTCTTTGCACAATGGCCCCTTCCCCCCATCACCCCAACACTCCTTTCCATTGTCACATCTTCTCTCTGCCTGTGATCATCCTCCCTCCTTCTTATGAAGGCCCTTGTGATTACACTGATCTCAGCTACTAATCCAGGATAATCTCCAAATCTCAAAATTCTTAACTTAATCATATCCCCATACTTCCTTTTTGCCATAGAAGATCACACTCTTAAAATCCAGAGATCAGGGAATGGTTATCTTTTGAGTAGGGATATGATCCTCCCATCTACAA
>NW_007749360.1:9269-11026 GCF_000696425.1 Galeopterus variegatus | reverse complement strand
GAGTGTGTTCCAGTTGAGTGCTTCAAGGTAGTCTTCCTTGGGAATTTCAGTTGTAGAAATAACTCAAATGCAGTCTTCCTGAGAGAGAAAAGAGCCACTATATAGTAATAAATGAGAGAAAAATACAACACTGTTTATTGTTACCTTATGTTTTATAATGACAAGATATTAAGCAGGATTGGAGGTTTTTGAGCATGACAAAAAGACACTGGGATAGCTGAAAGGCAGCACTCTTTGTTACATACATCTCCAAATAAAAGAAGCTGTCCCACAGGGCCACACAGGAGGTTGTACCCAGGGACACACTAACGGTAAACTGGAGCTGCAAGAGGTGTCCTAAGTTTGGCAAGCATGATGGGGTTAGCTAGGTTCCATGGGTTCCATGTGCACTGGCTAATTTAAATAATTTCAAGGGCTTCAGGCAAGGGGCTGTCACTAACTGTCTGGTACCTGGCCCTGCAGTGATTAGGTCAGGTTTGCTCTGATTAGGTCACTTGCTCTGGGGTGTGAGAGTTCAGGTAAAGGAAGTAGTTGGGTGCAGACTTAATCTGCTGCTCAATAGGAGGAACTGACTGGCCCCTGGCCAGGGTCTCAAAACTGGGTCTAGACTGCATTTCAAAAATCAAAAAATCCCCCAGACTCTAATGTGCCTCATAAGTGTTCAAAGTATAAGAATGCTCCCCTGCACCAAAAGTCTGGTTTAATCTTTTCTTACCTTTGTCTCATGTATCAGCATCATTCTTGCCTTACTGCACTAACAACCAATTTCAGTAATAAATTTCATTTACCTAATTTCTGTGAGTAATCAATAGAAAAACATCTGCATTGTATTTCTTAATAATATACAATTAATTAGCTCAAACTTATTAAAGGGTCTCTTTTTTTTGAGTTTATGCAGGCTCTGTACATGGTAAAAATCATACAATTACCACAAAATATGGAGCTTTAATTCAGTTTTTCTTCTAGATTCTTTTGAGGGTTTCCTTCTATGGTGTGCTTCCAAATTGTATGGTAAACATAAAGGATTATCCTTTATGGAATTATCAGTGAAGCTGGGAATTAAAACAGCATACAGCACCATAAAAATTGTCTAGTCGTTCTTTCTCTGCTGAATGCAATTAAGGGAATACATTTGGATGCAGCTGCTTCTGAATCTTATTACTGTAAGTCAGCAGCACTGCTAAAGCCAAGCACATTATACATTTTCTGAAGTACAATGAATTGGAAAAAAAAATTTCTGTAATGTTAATACTTCTCCCCTTGTGAACCTACCTTAAAAATGATTTTTTCTTTTTTTCAGTTATTTTAATTTTCTTTTTAAAAATTTTTAATTTTTTTATTGAATCATAATTGATTATACATATTTGTGGGGTACAGAGTTGACTATCAATATTGTGTAAAATATGTGATGATCAAATCAGGATAATTAGTATATTCATCATTACAAACGAATTATTTTCTTTTAAAAATATGTAGCAAATATTCAAAATAGAGCGGCCCCAACTTACAGTGGTTGCACACTCTGTTTTGACTTTCCAGTAGGGCAACTTCAGCTGAAACTGCTTCAAGTACACATACAGCCATTCCGTTTTTCACTTTTAGTACAGTATTCAATATGTTACATGCGATTCAATACTTTATTATACAATAGGCTTTGCATTTGATGATTTTGCCCAACTGTAGGTTAATGTAAGTGTTTTTTTTTTTTTTTTCCTTTTTGTCTTTTTTCGTGACCGGCAACGGATAGCAACCCTCAG
>NW_007749360.1:4321-5190 GCF_000696425.1 Galeopterus variegatus | reverse complement strand
TTTTGTTCACATAAGCATGTGATTTAAAAAATTAAAACCATTTTTTACAAACATTTGAGTATTTGTAACAGTTCAAATTGTATTTTAAGCAGTTCTTTTTTTCTCCTCGGAGATGAAACATTGAAATTATTGTTAACGTCAATGGAATTTAAATATACTTGAACTTTTTCATATCAGAATTTCGAAATAATGATGAGGCTTTAATTTTCAGAATGTGGGTGCATTTTTACAGCCATCACCTGCATCAGAAGAGGGGCAAATTAACCACAAACTCACATGAAGTATTACAAATATGTGAAGGCAGAGATTCAGAACTACTGCTTGGGTGGTACCTGCCAAGAATTTCATCTGTCTCTTTGCCACCCTCCCACCCCCCATTCCTACCTCCTGGCAGTACACTGAGGGCGGCCTGCTGAGCTCCTTGGCCATCTGAGACATGAGCTCCTTAAGCAACTCTGTAGGCTCCTTCTCAATGATGGAAAGAAATGCATGCTGCAGCTGGCTGCTGAAGGAAATGTCCAGGTGCTGGAGTGCCATGCACTGTGCCAACAACCACATGGTGGGCAAGTAGCAAGGACTAAATGTAGCCCAGCATGCTCACTGCTTTCAACCTGTACAGAGATGCTCAGTGCCCCAGGCAGCAGGTCTAGGAGCTCTGACTGTGACCATGCTTCCTGCAGGCTTGGAGGATGAATGTCTTAGCATACCTGAGCCCCTTTCCAGCATACCAGTACAAGGGCTTGCCGTGGTACAGGAATTGGAAGGCACTGCTATAGAGTTCTCTCTCTCTCTCTCTCTCTCTCTCAAATCAAACCATTTCATGACTTCACGGATTAGCACATCCTGTCAAGGAATATTTTCCTATGGTA
>NW_007749360.1:1940-3406 GCF_000696425.1 Galeopterus variegatus | reverse complement strand
ACTCTCACGTTACTAGTGATGATGATCTCCTTGATAACTAATTAAGAATAAACTTCACACCATGGGAATCCTGGTTGCTACCATGTTCCCTGATACCGTCAACCAAATTGACGTCCAGTGAGTATATACCCTATTTCTGTTTAAACCAGACAACGTGTATGGTAGCTTGCATGTGTCAACTCAGTTAAGGTGGGGACTGTATTTCCAAGAACAAGGGTCCCTGTGTGGCTCATGAAGAACTTGTGTGAGCATCAGAAGGCAGAAATGAAGTAGTGGCCTCTGCTCTCTGAAGGTGGTTTTAGTCCACTGCTGTGATGGATAGACGTAGAGGTGCCTAGTGGGTTCCCGCTTGTCCTGGCTGTGCTCTGCTTTGTGTCCATCTCCTTCCAAATGCTCCCCCAGTTGACCAGCATCAGCCCCTGGCCAGCGTCCAGATGCTCGGCTGTGTACTCCCAGATGTGCCAGCTACAGAAAGACAGCAGCGTCCTATAGACCTCCCTCCCAGCCTCCCCACTGGGTCCCATTTGTTGTGGGGTTGTGCCTCGTTCTCAGATGGATTGGCAGGTGCCTCCTCTGATCCTCTAACTCTCCCTTCTGGATCTTCATTTCCCCAGCTCTTCCCACAATTGTGTAAAACCAAATCCCTAAGGCAAATTATGCCATAACCTTCATAGTGACTCTGCTCCCCTGTCCAAATATGGTCTCACACATCTCGTTCTCCTTACACCTTTATTTCTCTAGCTTCTGGGGCTCCATTCCTTTGCTTGGCCTGTGACTTCCACCAGAAATCTTCTCCCTCTCCACTAGAGATAGACGAAATCCTATTCATCCTTGGAAGATTCATTTCCATCACCAATTCTTTCTTGAAGTCCTCCTGGCCATCCCAAGTAGAGACAATTTCTCTTTTGAACTCCTACACATTTCTACCTTTTATGGGTCTTCTCTCACTGTGTTTTATAGTAAGTCATTTTATTTTTTCCAGCAGAAATCAAATCTCTTTGAAAACAGAAACTGTGACTTAATCTCTTGTACCCTAAGGCACTGCATTCAGTACTCAATGAATATTTGTTGAATTGGATTGAATGTAGATACAGAAATAAAATCCCTAAGAATGTTAGTGATTAGCCCAAGGTTATAATGGGAATTCGGTTAATCTGTTAAAAATATTTGAGGAATATTTGATGTTAGTGAACAGGCAAAGATCACTAATAAAATTATAAACAATCGTTATGTTCTCAATGTGTCAATCCAAGACTGTTTTTATAGAGTGGAATACTTATTTTCCTTTCTTCGAAAACAATACCAAAATAGTTTTGTAATTAAGCTCATGATCATTCTAATTCAAATGATTTTCAAGCTGTGTTGTTGTTGTTAAACCAGGGAACTCATCTATATTTTTCTACAAATGGAGTTCTATGTGAAATTCCAATATATTAAAACAGAAAACGTGGAGCAGCCAGTGAAGA
>NW_007749360.1:0-867 GCF_000696425.1 Galeopterus variegatus | reverse complement strand
TGAGAGTTAAATCTTACAGTGTCAAGACATGGCACCTCAGACATGCAGAACTTCAGGTATCATCCTGTACTTACTGAATTAGAATCTACTTTGTAAGAAGGTTGCTAGGTGATTCTTATACACACTAAAGTTTAGAAGCACTACTTAGAGAATTTGGAGACTATGAAGTAAGGAGACAGAGTAAGAATGTATGTATAGTAGACATGGGAAACACGATTGAATAAATTATATATGATTCTGGGCTAGGGTTGGCCACCAGAAATATGTGTGTGATGTTTGAAAGGCAGAAGAAGACAATGACACTCGGAAGTTTCAATGTAGGGTTCAAGCTTTCACTGCAGATGGTGTATCTGGCCACTCATCTCTTTGGGGTGGGGTGGCAGTGAGGCCTGAGCTGCATCTGCAGCTATGTCTGCAGCTGCCTTAGACCTTTCTTCTCCGAGACCTTGCTTCTCCTTCAGTGTCTCCAGGTCCTAGGCCAGGCACGTGTGCAGCCCCACAATGAAGGGCACCATGTTCCTCTGAAGGTCACCAGAGTTGCAGTGAGGACAGATGTATATTTCTGTTTGTCCTTGTGAGTTCCCATTGGTCCTTGTGGGTTCTAGTTTTTCCTTGATTTCTCCAACTTTGCAGCCAGATTTATTTTCCTACCTCTGGCCTAGCTGATCTACAGCAACCTCAGACTTCACCACTAGATGCAGACGCAGGAGCTTCACACACACACTTCTTGACTAGCTCTCCCTGTGGTCTCTGGTTAGTGAATTTTTTTCTGATTCTCCAAAAACCCTCTTCTAAAGTCTTTTTTTCTGGAACCAGCCCAAATGTCCATCATCAGATGAGTGGATAAGGAAACTGTGGTATATCTAC
>NW_007749359.1:10796-13415 GCF_000696425.1 Galeopterus variegatus | reverse complement strand
AAATCTTTCTGAACTACAATCCATCGTACATACCCCAACCAGACTAATTTTCCTAAAACATTGTTGTGAGAATGTCTTTGTGCGTCAATAACTCTACTACCTTCAGGATTAAGCAGGAGGCACCAAACTGTACCTCAAATACCTGCTCTATACCTGTCTCTGTGCAGACTCAGACCTTTGCCTACAGTGAGTATCTTTTCCTTAAGTCATACTGACTCTTGAATGTGAGCTACTGTAGAAAGTAGGATAATGGTTACCAGAGGCCAGGAAGAGAAAGGGAGCAGGTAGAGGGAGTGGAAGAGGTTGATTACCTGGTACAAAGTTACAGGTAGATAGCAGGAATAAATTCTGGTGCCCTAGGCTGACTATAGCTAATAATATTATAATGTATATTTGTAAATAGCTAGAAAGGAGGATCTTGAACATAACCACCACAAAGAAAAGATAAATGTTTAGGTGATGGATATGCTATCTACCATAAGTGAATCATTGTACACTATATATATGTAGAAACAACATTGAATGCATTGAAACAACAAATTGTACCCCATGAATGTGTACAATTAAAAACAAATTTTAAGAAATCTTAGGACTCACAAAACCAAAGGGATTGAGTTAAAAATTGCCTTGATGACAAAGGTCTAGTCCAATTATGCTACTATCAACACTGTGACCTTTCTCCTTTCTTGTTTGAAATATTGGACTAAAGTCATTATAGAAAGAGCAAGTAATTAGGTGAGAAAACTGTTTTAGGAAAAGGTGTTTCAGATGCACATCTACAGTCATGTGACACCTGCGTAAGTGGTAGGAGTTGTACATGGAGGTGCATTGCCCAGATTCCTTTCCAAGAAAGGACATGTTGCCCAGATTCACCTGCTGCCACTTCAGAGACTGTCTCAGCTGCAGAGGTCCACTTCACCCAAGGACGATCTCTTTTTGGAGTGGCCTACAACCAGTGGTTGATTGAGGAGGGAAATTTGCTTCAACTCAGAACCACTGTGAAGGGCCGTTCTTGCTTCCGAGCTCCCTGTGGGGTCAGACTAGGCTGTGGTTGGCTGCACCACAGCTCAGTTCCTCCCTGTCCCCAACCCTTCTTACCTCTCCTCCCTCCCACAGGGAGTGATCGTGTGAGAAAATAACCTAAGTGATTCATTATCAGAAATAATTCAGGCCCAGCCCAAAAGTTGTCTGACTGGTCCAGCCCATTCCTGGTGGATGCTGAATAGATAAAGTTCTCCTTGAGATGGTAATGAGTTAACAGCCCTTTATTGTTCTCTTCATTTCCTAATGTTTCTCCTTTCAGAGTTTCGGCAGGCCTTTTTTGCAGGCTTGTCCTGAGCCTTCAGACAAAGACATTTCATACACGGGGGTAATAAATCGGGGTAAACTTAGACGTCATCTGGGAAGATTGTGCATCCTGACCAATGAGGAGTTGGGGGCAGGGACTTGTGCACTAGGGAATAAATGGCTTGCTACAGCCCTTTTCCATGTGCCTGCCCATCAGACACCCAACACTTGCGAGGCCATAATTAAAGTCTTGCTTTCCTGTACCTCATGTCTCCATGTCCATCCTTTGTCCTTGGACAGGTGAGGGCATTTCTCACAGTAAGGCATCCCTGACACACATCCTGCACACTAAACTCCAACTCAGAGTCTGCGTCCTGGAGAACTCAACAGCAGCAGTTTCATCTAAAGCGAAAAATGTACGCACCACTAATAATAAAACCAGGTCTGTTTGTAACACTGCCTCTGTGTACTCCATCCATCCATCCATCCACGTTGTGTTTACTCAATTTAGATTGTGATCAGAAGAGAATTATCGTATGTGCTGAGTTCTTTTTCAGTAAGACCCCTATTTACATAGTGAACAGTCTCTTGCTTTTTTCCCCACAGAACAAAAAAGGGAAGATAGAAGCAAAAAAACAAAAAAGTTTGAAACTTTAATTTTAGGATTGCTGCTCATTGCCTAAATAAATAAATAAATAAATAAATAAATTCTGTGTTTGGCTGTTTTTACTCATTCAGCTATTCCAAGTTCAGCCAGTGTTCATATGTTAAATAAATTTTGTCTTTATTGTTAATATTGAGAATAAATCAAGGATAAGAGTAGCTAACTCTTCTACATTTATTTTGAAACAAGGTAATTCTTAGGTAGGGTGCTTATTTTGGACTGCCAGAAGTTGCGAGAAGAATTATAGAGACATATATATGACAACATAAGGAGAAAAGTAAAAAAATGCATACCCCCCAAAAAAAAATTGCTTAAAATTATCAAAGAAGTCTATGGGAGAAAAAAAATAACAATGCTTTAGGAAGAAAAAAATCCTTAAGGTGTAATATAAAATTACAGTGAAGAGAAACAATAGCTGTTGTTTTGTTCAGCAGGAANTTTACAACATGCTTTAGATTTGTCAAATTGTAGATTACTGACCCAATATGATAGAGTTCTCCACTTTATATGTAAAACACAATTAAATTCTTCCTCCACTCACCCCCTGTTGTTCAAAACTCTACCATGGGATACATCACATTTGTTACTCATGAAGTATTGTGATCTCTGTACATGTCCAGTTCCTTAATCAGAGTAACCCAGGAGGGCAGGAGATGCATCGAATTTAT
>NW_007749359.1:2408-5718 GCF_000696425.1 Galeopterus variegatus | reverse complement strand
AAATCGTGGGCATTCATGTTAAACCTTAGCCTATTTGTCCAAATAGATTCTTTACAAGTATCGTTAGTGATAGGAGATTATTTACTCAAGAAGTATTTTCCATGACCTGGACTTAGAAAAGGCCATCCCTCTTTGAAGTCTGGTTATTAATCATTACTGACTTGGAGTGGCTCTACTTTTTTTGAGTAAAGTGCTCAAATATGTTATAGTGAAGACAAGGGTATAAAAAGGTAATTATGATATTTCAACAAAGTATAAGTCAATTAAATTATTTTGACAAGTTTTAGAACATTGGATTAGTGATGCAATGAAGAAGCAATACTATTAAAAAACTAAAACAGACCAATAAAAGATTTTTCCCTGTATAGTCCACTAAAATCGTGGGCATTCATGTTAAACCTTAGCCTATTTGTCCAAATAGATTCTTTACAAGTATTGTTAGTGATAGGAGATTATTTACTCAAGAAGTATTTTCCATGACCTGGACTTAGAAAAGGCCATCACTCTTTGAAGTCTGGTTATTAATCATTACTGACTTGGAGTGGCTCTACTTTTTTTGAGTAAAGTGCTCAAATATGTCATAGTGAAGACAGGGTATAAAAAGGTAATTATGATATTTCAACAAAGTATAAGTCAATTAAATTATTTTGACAAGTTTTAGGACATTGGATTAGTGATGCAATGAAGAAGCAATACTATTAAAAAACTAAAACAGACCAATAAAAGATTTTTCCCTGTATAGTCCACTCATGCAATATTCACATCAGCATAAATTTGTGCAGAACTAATTACATGGACCTCTCTGCTTTTGTAGGCCAGCTGTGTGTCCCTGAACAAGTCTCTATACTTCTCTGAGTCTCAGTGTCTTCGTAATGAGGATTCAGGCAAGATGGCTTTTAGCATTGACACAATCTGATTCTTTAAATGAAAGATTCGGAGTGAAATCACCCAGGTATTTTTACCACTTGTAGATAATTTGAAAAATTCAGGTCTGAAAAAATCAAGATATTTTGTTCCCAAGCCCAGATCAATACATGTAACAAACAACTAGTTCTTTCTTGAATAAATTAACCAGTTCTTTGACTAAATTGCATAGTTCATACAAGTGAATTCACGTACAAGGAGATGTACCTGCAGCATATTTATGACTATTTAGTATAAACAGAATGTATCGTAAGCTTCATTATAAGTACTTGAGTGGGTCTAGTGTAAACTAACCAGAGAAAAGGAAATCAGAGAGTAAATGGAAAACAGGAAATAATTTGGTTAAATAACTATTAATAAAAGGTAAATTTAAATAAACATATATGTGTTAAATGTGAATCAAAAGTCACATACACACGCACAGGTGATTAAAAACTGGGTTCAAACAACATCATAAAACAAAAGGCTACAAGAAAGCAGGAGTTGAACAAATGGGAAAAATCCACCAGGCAAATGTAAGATTAACAAAAGCAAGGTGAATCATTTTTTCAATTATATAATAGATAATTCAAGGCAAAAAATCAGAGATGATAGCAGAAAATAGGTAAATCAACAATTGTGTTTGGTGATATCAACACCCTTTTTAATAATTGATCAATGAAATAAATAAAATATAAAGAAAGCTAGAGATGAAACATAATACAATTATTAAGTTTAATCTAACACATATAGATAAATTTATGTCCAACAAATATAAGGAAAAATAAACATTTTTTAAAAGAATGAAAAATCCATAGAGAAAGCTTTAACATATTTCACAGAACTAAAATTGTCTCTGACAACATCATCATGATATCTTGGCATATGGAGAGGAGAGGAAAGCCGAGTCATTTAATAAATAGTACTGGCAAAACTAACCCAACAAATAGATAAATAAGAAATTGGACCCCCACTTCTACTTATGTGTACAAGGCTCAATGTGGATTGAAGACCTAAATGTGGCAGAGGAAATACAGACATAGAGCAAATATAGGAAAAAGGCAGAAATGCATCTTCATGAACTCAGAGACTTCTTAATCAAGATCCCAATGAAGACAAAGACAAAGTCAAGAGACAGTCTTGGAAAAGGTATTTACAGCCATTTCTAAGTAGCAAGAGATTCATATTTACATTAAAGAACTATAGCAAAGCAGGAGGAACTAGCACAACCAATGGCAGGACAGGCAAAGGAAATGTGCAGACAGGACACTCAAAAGTCCACAAGAATGTGAAGAGATGCATCACCTCTGTGGTACAGAACAGAAACAAAGTGCTACTTTATATCAGCTAGATTTGCAATCATTAGAGAGACAGATGATAGCAATTACTGGCTAAGACATGGGAAAATGGGAACTCTTGTGCATGGCTGATGGTAGCATAAACTGGAACAGGGATTTTGAAAAGTGGGTATGTAATCATTAGTGAAGTTAAGTTAAATACTGTGACCTAACAATTCTACTTCTGCTCCTGTACTAATACTGCTATGACACATCTGCCAGGATATTCACAGTAGCATCATGCACAGAGTCAGAGAGCTGGGTGCGGGTAACCTAGTGTTTACTTTTCATGGCTTTACTTTACCTATTTACACATATATCTAAATAAGGGCATAGAAAATGAATTTAAAATAAATATATTAAGTACACATAAATGTGTGCCTATGAGACAGGGAGGAATGATGCTGGAATTGGTGAATATTTTTTAAAAAGATAAATTAAAATAAAACAAAATAAGGACCTTGCATGGACTAATGATAAAGGTGTGCTATAAACCAAAATTGACAAAACAAAATCTCAGCTGACCAGTCAATAGCACCTTTAGGGGGTTTTGTTCATGAGTTCAAAGTCATGACTCAACAGTGGGACACAGCTTACAACAAAGAAGTCTTACCTTTAAAATAAAGGTGACCTTTTCATTTACCTCTCTTAAACATTAGAAAATGCCTAGAGGGCTGGGTTTCTTCAAGAGTGAACAGACACATCACTGTGTCCTTACAAAGGAAAGAGCTGCTGAATTCTACTGCACACAAAATAGCTGAACAAATAGGGTTAGAGATGGTTAGCCAGGAAGACACTGGCTCCCTGTTTTGTACATTTGGTAGCTTTATGTAGAGAAGGAGAGAGCTGATAAGAGTTGGCCTTGAGGGAATAATGGGACCATAGAGAAGGGAAAGCTAAAGGAGGCAGATCCAGCCAAGAGGAAGAACTGTCTGATGGTCATAGCCATGTAGAAACAGAAAGGGCATAGAGCTTAGTGAGGCACTGCACAGACTCTGCAGGCAGAGTTTAGAAAATGTGGTGTATGGTCCAGGGGCTTGTTCAGTATTGCGTGGGAAGCTGATCTAGAT
>NW_007749359.1:0-1556 GCF_000696425.1 Galeopterus variegatus | reverse complement strand
AGTGCTGATAACACCCAGGTCAGGGTCAAGGGATCCCCTTCCTTGCCGGCCACCAAAAACAAAAAAACAAAGATTGTTATCAGAGCATTATTGCCATCATTACCAAAGGATGTTTTCCTGTGTGTGTGTGTGCACATACGTGTGTGTATATTTGCAAAGTGATTAACTATGGGTTAGGCAAGGAAAGTGTAAGTCACTTTTTTTCATCTCTACTTAATTCTCTTGTTTCTCATGTTTAACAAGCATAACAAGTATTGCACTACATTATTTCTCCTACAATTTTAATTATAACTAAATAAAAGAATTGCATTATTTGACATCACAACAAATCCTGCACAGTCTCACCACCCCCCGCCCCCCAGTTAGGCAAAAGCAATTTGAGATATTATTTATAAAACAGTGAAGTGTTTCCTTGAAGAATGGTCCCTGCCTAATTTTCTAGAATAGAAGAAGAATCAAAAGACATTCTACCTCTGGGACAAAGCTGTCTGAAGAGAAGCATGCAGGCTGAGTTCTGAGCTCAGCACTGATATCCTACGTTTCTTCTGCAGACACTCGAGAGCATGGGTCCCCAGCTCAGGTGGGTAAATGCCACCATGGAAGCATATTTAAACAGAGTGCTTTCTTTGGTAGTTCAGAAAGGAGGGACAGTGAAAGGTCCTGCTTCATCAACCTTCTTTTGTCACATTAGGATATTAAATTAACAAAGAGAATTTAAATTTCCANTTCATCAACCTTCTTTTGTCACATTAGGATATTAAATTAACAAAGAGAATTTAAATTTCCACTTGAAGTCATAAATTGCCTCAAAAGGATTATACATTTAAGTATTTCCTTTATGTCACCCACTCAGGTCTATTTTTCTCCTATATTGTTTATAATAGAAACTATGCATTCTCTAAATAGTTGTTGAACAATCAATATAAACATTTTGTGAACGGTTGTAATTTATGGCCACACACAAATGACTCCAGCAAATAGGACCCTACATTAAACATCGCTTCCCTTTAATGAGGGACCAAAAAGAGAAAAATAACCTCAAAATGCTGTGCTTTCGTTAAACTATTGTAAATGACTCCAGGAGCTAGAGAGATAGCAGGACAGAGTGGAAGAGAGTGACTGCGATAAAGAGAAAGGCTCTTCTCCCCTGGCAGAGTTGGGTTTGGAACCGCGTGGAAGGTGACGGTGCTCTGGCTAGAGAGGTGAATGAGCGAATGTCAGAAAGCGGGAGGGGGACACTGCCAAGGGTGTTTCTATGCACAAAGCTGCACCTCCACCTGGGCCTGATGACATTAGTTGTCAGAAGGCTTTGAAAAATGATGTCATTAGGAGGCGGTGTCCCTGCCCGCTCACCTAAAGACAGGAGTGTAGATCGACTCTCAGCGCTATTTTAAATTCTGCGTTCACTTCCCCAACTGCACGATCAGCAGAAGACCTGGGATGACAGATGAGACGCGCCTATGACGAAAAGCTGCCGCGGAGGCAGGGTCTGTATGCCAGACTCTGCATAAGGGTGTCCTCGTTAGGCCTCAGAGTACAAATGGCCACTACCACAA
>NW_007749358.1:9998-11027 GCF_000696425.1 Galeopterus variegatus | reverse complement strand
GTCACAGCAGTTCTTTGAACATGTTAAGACAACTGAACAGATATGATGTAGTGGGAGGGAAGGGTGAGGGAGGGGGGAAAGGGGAAAGGGACACAAAATTCAACTATAATGTATATTGAGAAGTTAAAATTTAAAACAAAACAAAATGGATCAAATATTTGTGTGTCAAAAATAATATAAAACACATGCTGGTAAAAGAAGAAACACTTCATAATCTGAGAGTGGGATAAACAATGACTCAAAATGCTGAAGCCATAAAAACAAAGTTTGGGCAATAATACCACTGAATGGCAAAAATGGTAAATATGCATGTAAACCTAGAAATAATTGTTTTCAATTTATATCTATATATATCATAAAGGACAGTACTTTTAATGTTAATATATTTTCCCAAATTAAAAAAAAAAAGCAATAAACCAACTCAGTAGGAAAGGACAAAAATAAGTACAAGTGGCTCATAAGCATATGAAAATATATTTGACTTCGTTCAGAATACTTGAAATACAAATTAAAATTGTAATCCTGAGATATTACTCCTCACATAACAGACAGTCAAAAACCCAAAATCTTGCCAACATAACCTCTTGGTAAAGATGTGAGAGAACAGGCATTCTCATATTTTGCTGGTGGGAATGCAAAATGGCATAAACTCTATATAGATGAATTTGGCAATCCAACAAAACCGGCTATGAATTCACCACTAGTTGCAGGAAGTTATATTGAAAAAAATAAAAAGTGTGGCACTAATTTGACAGGGAACTATATAAAGGAAGTAAGAAAAATAAATCCACCTTGATCCAACTGATCCAGTTTAGCATATGCTGGGATAGACGGACATGATGAACTTCACGATGTCAGGCAATAGAAGGTACATGGTCACACATTTGAAGATTTTTGCCTACAAAATTGAGCTTGAATTTCATTCAGGCCTTGGATTTAACTAACTGCTTTTAGGAAGTGTAATAGCCATAGGAACAATTTAAGTACACATGGAGGAATAAATCAGTCAAAACTGATTTTTGGAAATTT
>NW_007749358.1:0-8208 GCF_000696425.1 Galeopterus variegatus | reverse complement strand
CTCAAATCAGTAAACTTCTACCTTAAGAAAATAGAAAAAATAGAGCAAACTAAGCCGAAAGCGTATACAAGTGGGAAATAACAAAGACTACAACAGAAATATATGAAATAGGAAATTTTAAAAAAATAGAGAAAATCAACAAAACCCAAAGTTGATTCTTTAAAAAGATCAACAAAATCTGCAAACCTTTCCCAGACTGACCAAGAAAAAAGAGAGATGACCAAAATTTTTAAAAATCAGAAATAAAGCAGGGGAATTATTACATTTTCACTATGGCTTTTTTTGGTGATAAGAGTTAGTTTCTTTCTCATTTGCATTTTTATTCTATCAGTGGGTTTCCTTCCTTCTTGTGTATTTGTGGCAGTTATTATCTTTTTTTTTTTTGATTCCAGATGCAGGACTTCCTTGATGATCTCTTGTAGGGCTGGCCATTTGCGGCGAACTCCCACAGCTTTTGTTTGTCTGGAAAATACACTATTTTTACCTCATTTACGAAGGATAGCCTTGCTGGGTATATTATTCTCAGCTGGCATTTTTTGTTTTAATATTTTAAATATATCATCTCATTTTCTTCTAACTTATGTAGTTTCTGTTGAGAAGTCTGCTGTTAATTTGATAGGGCCTCCCATACATGTGACTTGACACTTTTTCTTGTTTCTTTTAAGATTCTATGTCTTTTAATTTTGCCAGTTTGACTCTAATGTGTTTTGGAGAGGACCTTTTTAGGTTGAACCTGTTTGGGGATCTTTGAGCCTCCTGGATCTGAAGGTCCATGTCTCTTCTTACACATGAGAAGTTTTCCATTGTTACTTTGTTGAATAGGTTTTCCATGTCTTTTCCTCACTCTTCCCATTCTGGAATGCCCATGACTCGAATGTTTGTGTGTTTAAGGTTGTCTGCTAGCTTTTATATTTTCTTCACTTTGTAAAATTCTTTTTTTCTTTCTTTTATTTTCTGGTTTTTTTTTTGTTTGTTTGTTTGTTTTTTTTGTCCATCTGAGTATTTTGAAAAGACTGTCTTCAAGATCCGAAACTCTTTGGTCTGCTTGTTCTAGCCTGCTTCTTAAGCTATCAGTTGTGTTTTTTATTTCTTTGAATGAATCTTTCAGTTCTGTCAGTTCTGTTACATGCTGTTGTAAGGTATTATTCTCTTTGTAAATTTCCTCCTTCATATCCTGAGTTTTTTTTTTCTTATTTCATTGTGCTGTCTAACTGAGTCTTCTTACATGTCAGTGAGTTTCCTCAAGATTGTTGTTTTGAATTCCTTTTTAGTCATTTCAAGGGTTTCCTGCTCTATAGAGCCTGGTTTTTGAGAATTATTGTATTCTTTTGATGGTGCCATATTTTCTTGGGTTTTCATATGTCTAGCACCTCTACACTGATGTGTGGTCATCTGGTGGAGTAGTTGCTTCTTCTATTACTCTGGAAGGTGAAGTGGGCTTTGAGGAGAGAGACATCCTCTTCATTTTCTGGTCTCCACTGGTGCCTCTGCTTGCAGTCAAGTGTCCAGCGGGCTGCCTTCGTGGTAGCTGTGGCTACTGTTGTGGTGTCAAGTGGCTATTTTGGCAGCTGTGACTGTGACCATGGATGTGGTGGGCCACCCATATGAAAGTGGTATTTTCAGTGTGCTCTCTTGCCTGCTTCTGGGTGGAGGGAGCTGTGGCTCTCAGCTCCTTGCCTGGGACCCCGGGTGTTCTCTGTTGACTGTTTCTGGGTGAAGGGGGCTGCAACCCACGGCTCTTTGCCTAGGACCGCAGGCATGCTCTCTTGACACATCCATTTTAGAGGTGCCTAGAAGCAGAGGGAGTAAAGGGACTAAGTGCCCAATGACATAGGATTGCCTTAAGAGAAAAAAAGTGTTTGAAGAAGTAGTGTGTGATCAACATATTTGAAGATTGCTAATAAGTCAAGTAAAATGTGGCCAGAAAAATGACCTTTGGATTTTGACAACATGGAATGTCATTACTGTCCTCAAAAATAACTGTTTCACTGGAGCAGTATGGATGCAAGCTTGGTTAGACCAGCTTGAAAAAGTAACACTGGGAATAAGACAATGTTGCCATAACCTGGTAGGCAGAGAGGCATGCGTAACCTGGAAAGATCGCTGAAAGCATCTATAATATATACATACTTCTATATCCTTTAATGTTTAGAATATTATCTTTTGTGATAATTGTATTTCCCAGAATTAGTTTTGCCTTTGATCCTGATCCTAAGCCTCGCAAATTCTTAAATATTGTTCAAGTTACCTTGTCAGGGAACAAAGACTAAGGGTCTTTCCAGACTGATATGAAGTTTTAGCAAATCAGGAGGGAAAGAAATGGGGACTATTCATCATTTTCATTGAAAGAAACATCTTATTTTCTGACATTAAGAACATAATACAAAATAGGATAAATTAAAGGAAGTTCCCTAATTGTCATCCTTGTTTTTAAATTGTTTTAATATACAGGAAGAATACACCTCTGTGATTTATTTTTTCTTCAAAGTACCACACCTCTTGACTTATTTTCTCAACTTTTGTACTGGCATGTTACAATCTAAATTGAGAATTTGCCATATATATTTTTTTCATCATATTTTCAGTGGCTGCTAAGAGTTTATTAATTTATTAATCTTGGTAGTACATTGATCTCCTTTGGAATTTTATTGGTACTCTGACCTACTGTGATTTTGGGGTGCTGGTTGTCTAAAATGCTATCACATCTAATGAAATTGACAATAATTTCTTAATATCATCTAACATAAAGTCTATGTTCAAACCACTCTGTCTAAAAATGTTGAACATGTATTTTAACAATTTGAAATTAAGTAGTAAACATTGTGGAGCTTTGCTAAGAAAAATAACTTTCTCTTCCATAACTATAGCGCTATCTTCATATCTGAGAAATTTAACAATAATTCCTTAACAACTAATATACTGTCCATTTTCAATTATTTTTAGGTGTTCCCAAAAATGCAAGAATGTCTTTTATAGCTTTTCTTTCTTTCTTTTTCTTTTTCTTTTTTTCTTTTTTCTTTTTTTTTGACTGGGTATAATGAAGGCTTCTGCATTGAATTAGTTCATAAGACCCTAGTTTCCTTTAATCTTGTATAATCCCTTTGTCATTACAGAAGGACATTTTCCTTATATTTTAAAAAATATTTTATATACTCAACTATTTTTATAAACATATATTTTTACAGTTTATCATTCAAGTAAGGATCTAAATAAAATACGCATATTCGTATTTGGGTCCTATATCTTTCAGAACTCTTTTGCTTTGCAGTCCTTTATCATTTTTGTCTTTACTTTACTTTGTTTTTTATTCCATTGGTTTGTTGAAAAACCCAGGTTATTTTCACTCTAGAAAACTGTATATTGAGGATTTGACGGGTTACTTGTGGGGTTAAACTTCTACTCTATTTCCCTTATTTCCTATAAATGGTAGTTAAATAGTTAGACCCAAAGGGTTTTTTTTTTATTTTTTAAATTATTTTTTAGGAAAGCTAATATTGATCATTAGGTTTAAGTGAATACTAATCTTTTTTTTTCTCATTTCCTTTGCAAATATTTTTTCCAAGGCTATATTTTTTCCTTCCTTAATTTTTTTATTTCAGAAGTTTACATGTAAAGGACACTCAGTTATTTATTTCAGATGTGCATAAAGTTCCTTTTTCTTTCACTCATCTGCAGTTCTACCTCAGTTTCCAGAGTAATACTTAAGAGTTGTCCATGTATTCTTCCAAAGCTGTGCTTCTATAAATACAGATTAAAGATAAAGTAAGATTATGTCATATTTTTTGGCAACTTGGTTTATCAATTATTGGTCACAAAGTGAGATCTATTTAACTTTTCAAATGACTGCACAGAACATCACTCTATGGATATACCATAATTTATTTAACCATCTTTTTGGGTTGTTTCCAGTTTGTTTTAAAAAACGCTGTAAAAAATATATGTTCTAGCATAACTTGTTGAGCATACTTGTGTACTAACTCACTAGTGTCAGAACTCCTGGGACAAACAGTTTACATATTTTTAATTGTAGTAGATACAAAATGCCTCATCTATATACTTATACCAAGGAGATGGAGTGACTCTTTTTCCTCAAATATATTAGTCTTAGTGGCTTGCTACTTTAAATGTAGTAATGGAGTCAACATAAAACTTTGTGGATTTCTGCTGATTTGGGATTTGGAAGTAAAATGTCTCCTTTGGGCTCAGTGAACCCCATAGAGTCTAACACAGTTGAAGTAGTTGGTGGAGAACCTTATAGAGAAACTGGATTACTGCTATATTGGGCAATTCTATCTTGGAGGTAATTAAAATAAATATATCAATAAAATAAAACGATTAAATGTGATCTTATTTGCAGTTAATGTAATGAGGGCACAAGAGTGGATTAGTTATTTGGAGTCTCTTTGTTATAGTAGTTTGGCTAATATAGTGCCTTAAATAAGATAGATATTAATTTATGTCTCATGTAATAATCAAGGAAGGAGTGGACGGATGGCAGGTGGATCAGGGATGATGAAGCAGCTCTGTCATAGTCCTACGTTGTTTCAGTTATCACCATTTCCCATTCAGCAGGAACAGAGGCAGAAAAAAATCCATGGAAACCATCTTTAAGAAGCTAACTGGGAAGTGACCCATATTTATGTTAACACCCTGTGGCCATATCTGCCTCTATGGGAAGATGGAAATTGTAGGTGGGTGGCCATATCCACATCTAATCCTTAGTATGTTCTATGAAGGAATAAAGAGGAACAGACAGCAAGGGATAGTCTTTAGCCTTTATAGGCAGGATAAGTAGATAAAGGAAGAAAGAGAAACTGGATTGCAAAAAAGATCATATATTTTGTTGACCAAAAAATTCCATTTTCTGGTACCCCAAACTCATAATGAAATGAACTTGTTTATTTTACCCTCTTGGATAGTGAATATGGGAATTTAGAAATATTGAAAAATAAAGGACAATGATGTATGTTGGCATGTCTGGGGCTGTAGAAATCTTATGAATGAAATATAAGTTTTGTTGAATTTCTAGGTTGAATTGTCCACTTACTTTGATCTAAGAATTTTGCTACCACCAAGCCCCAAATCACTACAACTAAATCAAATCTGATAAGAATGATAATTTCTCAATCATCCTGCATTTGGTCACCTATAAGAAGTGAGAAACAGCTGGAACTGCTTTCACTACATTGACTATATGAACAAATTTCAGTTCCTCCTAATCTTAGTGAAGATCCCTTTTTCCTTAAGTTCATTTGCCTTACAATTCCCTGAATTCCTATTTATATAAAATGATAAAAGTAAGTATGTTTGTGTATATATATACATTAGAAAGAAGATTGAAAATACCCTTATGTGTCTATATAGAATTTTATGTCATTACTTGGGTGCTATTTTGAAGTTCTTATACAAGACCTAGAAATTAGAAAAATCAGGTTGCACCCTGAAAATTGAATTATAAATGCAAGACATAATGGACCAGAGCTTATATAATTGAATTCCCTTGAGAGGAACACACTAGTTCCCAGGCCCTTGTGGTTTGAATGTGTCTTAAGTGAATGCATTAGGAAATCTGAAGAAAGTGCATATCAACTCAAAAATTGGCTCATAAAATAAAGATGCAAAAAACAGAAAGAGAATTATAAAGCAAATATTGCCAATGCCCAAATAAACCCTCGCTGGAGAGAAAGATGCATTAGCAAACAGACTTTGAATATTTCCAGTCCCATTAGCAAAGCTATCGTAAATGTGAGATACACGTATCTGACAATGTTAGTCTTTTAACAATAAAATTTAATTTATCTAACTCTCCATTCTCCTGATTTTGCATTTACCTTGAACTGTCAAATTTTGATTGGCTTCCCATATATTTTACAGTGGGAAATATGCCCATACACATGATACACATGATATTTATACCTCTCAATGACAGTTAATGTATTGGTCTTCTGATATCCTTTATATGATAAAAGATAGTCTTTTAGGTCCTGACCACTTTGCACCTACCAAGAATAACTCCTTGGACCTTCACATTAGAGAGTAGATCTAGAATATAACAAATCACTGTGGTTCAACCTGGTAAGTTTCTGCCCTGTTCCAATAACGATTGTCTGTGTTTCACAAATCAGAGTGCACACCATAATTACGTGGAGAACTTTCAGAAAAAAATTCAAGAAGAACAGCGATTTCTGTAAGTCACCCAGACCTATGAAATCAGAATACTTGTCAGAAGAATCCAAGAATCTCCAGCTTATTACAGCACCATAAGTCATTCTGATGTAACTAATCTGACAATAATTCAGTGACCCATGTTTGCAAAACCACTGTGACAATGCTATTATGCTACAGTTGTCATCTGTTCTTTCTCAAGTAATTTCTGTAAATCTTAGGTAACTATGCACACGTGCCTTATTTTAAGAATAATATATATGTATATATAAAATACATACTCAGACATGTAATATACGCATATACATTTTAGGCAGTTATTATCCATACAACAATCAGTACATATCCCCTGACTCTGTATATAGTCAGTTCCCTCAGTGAATTTAAATGGAGATTGATTAAAAAAACATAAAATTATTTCAACTATTGTTTAACATTTTAAACAGTTATATTTACTGTGTTACTTTGGGAAATAATGCTATTTCATATTGGAGAATCAACTTTCTTAGGATCCTTTTTGTGGCTTGAAATTTGTTAAATCCTGGAAATTGAAGCCAGCATATTTAGTAAAAGCTATACCTGTAGTACTGTGTTCAATAATTACATGTATGTCAGTCATAATGATTTTCTTAGTTCTACCTAATACTGAACCCCAAATTTTTAAGATTACTTACAAAAATATGAAAAAAGCAGGAAGAGAATGTGGCCAAAATGATGGATATGAAGAAATTTCAAAGATGGGAAAGCAAAGATACAGAAATTCATACATTAGGTGCATATACCAAATGAAAAAGTCGTGCAATCCTGAACAATTATTGTGATAAAGGTCACAAAGTAATGTAATGTAATGACTGTTACATTTAGCAGCGAAGGTGACAGTCAACACTAAAAGGGAAACATTGATCCATTCAACAGATGTTCATTGAGACACTGTTCTAGCTACTGAGAACATAACAGTGGACAAAGCAATGTCCTCACAGAGCTTACATGGAAAGGAGAGACTACAATCTAGTTATAAAGACTTACCACTGTAAAAAGAAAACCAAACTCAGGCTAGCTTCAACTACCACAAGTCTCCATGATATTGTAAAAATGTAGAATAAGTTGGTCAACTCTAGATCTTGAAGTGTGACTCTATTCCAGCCCCAACATACTCTTAGACATAGCGAAAGTCAATGAGTAGATCTCAGAACAATGTTTCGTTTGTCTGTGCAAGATGAACATAATGCTGCATATTCCTCACTCTTCAGTCTTCTCCTTTGCCCATTGTACCTGCCCTATTGACTTCATATGTCTTTGTACAATCAATGACATATTTTCTCTCTGACTTATCCAAAAAACACAAGAAATAATTTAACAAAACTTCACATGCAGCATTTCTTTTCAAGACTAAAAGGAGATAAGAAGCAGACTAGAGTCTGTAGTTAAAAAATTAGAAATACAAATATATAATATGTTTTTCTAGTGGTAATCATTAACATAACTAAAAACAAAAGCTACTAACAAAGGCTCCCTGAAAATTAGGGTTTATTTGAGAGAGTACTTTATCATTTTTTCTGACCTTCTGGTACTATTTGAAAGAAAAATCTTATTCATGCACAACTTCTGTAATATTAAAAATAACTAAAACACATTTTGAATTTTTAGATCTTGTGCCCCAAAAAACATACTGGGAAAGAAAGAGCTCACAGCATAACACAATGCCAAATATTTCAGTGTTTAAAATATTTGCCTCACCTAAATATGGAATTAATACTCCTGTTGTAGACATAGAGGAACTTGGACAATATCTTTCAAAGTAGTTGACAGAATTTATAAAGAAATCCAAGACCCTAGTTTACTGTAGCCACCATGTAATTCACAATTTCTGAAAGAAAAACAAAATCTGTTCCACAGGAGAGATAAAACTGATGTTTAGACTTGTGAATACTTACAGCAGACAGAAATTTTACTTGTAGGTCATTATGTAAAGGACAGCATATACCAACACCAATGTAGTAAATAAAATGAGTTTCCTAGAGCTGTTTTCAATTTTTGTTTTAG
>NW_007749357.1:10127-11723 GCF_000696425.1 Galeopterus variegatus | reverse complement strand
AGAATCCAAACCACAGGATATCTAAGTCCAAATCTCCTGTAATTCCCCGCTAAACTATCCCATCAAAGTATGTAACTATTCTTTCGTGTTTGTCGAGCATACAGAAGACATGTGTTGCTAATAAAATGTGGGACTAATACCTTTACATACATGAATTTTGGAATCTTGGCCATCAAACAGTGATAGGTTAAATAAAAGATACAGCAGAAATAATCCATCCAACTTCTGACATTTTTTTTTTACTTCAGGCTTTCCACAGAGAACAGCTTAAAGATCATGTGAAATCATGTGGATTCATGCAAATGAAGTAATTTTCCTGCCAAATTAGCTCCTACAGGTTGTCAGATACTCCTGAGTAAATGGTAAGCATATTTGGCAGCTGCATGATATTTGTTACTAAATGGGCATTTCAAATAGCTACAATTTTCTTTTCTGTAGAGGAAGATTTTAGTTCAGAAAACTCTTAAAAGCACTCACATTTACAACTAATGAGTAACATATTAATCATAACTGTAAGTAATGAAATTATTAGAAATTAATGAAACTCTTAAAAATACTCAAATCTTATTTTTATCCTATTAACTCATTATTATAAACACCAATTGTGTTTCTTTTGTTTTAAAGGCTTCTTAATGCTCATTTTTTATATTAGTGCTTTTGGAAAACTGAAGTCCAGAGAGATGAGAACTAGTCATATAATAGGTGAAATGGAGTCATATTTTCCAACTTCATGTACTTCCTCTACCTAATACCTGAGAATGGAAGGGAGTTAGAGGGATTAAAAGGAAGTGATTAGCTTGTGTTTTTGGTTGAAAATAATTTAATTTTCTTATCTCTCCCAATGTGCACAAAATGTTCAATGATTATTGCAGACTTCTTGATATATGATTCATTGGAACATTGCATCCACACCTCAAAATTCAAACCACATATGTTAAAGAAAAGTGTTTGAGATTTGAGAGGAGAAAAAGCCATAGTGATTTTGGTAAACAGTCCGATTATGCTGAGAGAAATGGTTTTAGTCTATTTATTCGGTATAGAAGTTCGTGTTTTATGCCTGGTGAAACTACTTCTCTATCTACACAGAATAGCTCAGGGGATAGCACTTGACCCAAAAGGGACCAGTTGATAATGTGACCTAAAATATGAGGTTGTTTGAAGTGAGAGATTTGCCCAATAGGCAAGATACTGGCTAAATCAAATAAAATAGTGTCTTTCTCTTCAAGTCTTTAAATGTGAGCTGCCACATCAGCCATGTATTGCTTCAATAATATTGCAAAACGACTATTTTATAAGAATTAAAGATTCATCTGATGGTGGGACATGACACTAACATTCAGATGAAAGGGAATGGAAACTGAAAGCTGGTGTTTGTAGGGGACAACTTACCTATGGCAATTGGGATGCAATTATCTAGGTTCTCAAGCTCCTGTGGACTAGCGAATTAAAATAATTTCTGCAGGCTCTGTAGTATGGGGCTGACCCTAGTTGTCTAGTGCCTGGCCCCAGGATTATTAGGGTGGGTGCATGTAAGAGCCAGATAAGGGAAGAGGTTGGGGTGTGAACTTAATTAGCTACTCAAGAAAGAGAACTAAC
>NW_007749357.1:9032-9465 GCF_000696425.1 Galeopterus variegatus | reverse complement strand
TTGTGAAGGGTTTAAATGACAATTGTAGTGGATTGAGTTATGTACTCCCAAAGCTCAATGAAGCTTAAATTGTGTCCCCCAAGTTTTATGTATTAGAAACTTAGCCCCCACTGTGGCTGTTAAGAGGGTGGATAATCCTATTCTGGTAATTGATGGTGTAGCCTAAAAGAGGTGATTGGATTGTAGGACCATAGAATAGTGAATGGATTAAAAATGGTGGTCATGGGCATGGTTCTGAGGGCTTTAAAAGAAGAGGAAGGTCTCTCTGTCTCTCCCTCTCTCTGCTCTTTCTGCTTCCACCATCTTGCAATGTGAGACCCCTGAGTCACTGCCACCACCACCAGATGGGCTATGGACTTCCTGGCCTCAGAAACTGTAAACAATAAATGTCGTTTTTCATTATAAATTACTCTCTTCCATGTATTTTATTATA
>NW_007749357.1:2522-6177 GCF_000696425.1 Galeopterus variegatus | reverse complement strand
ATGCAATTTTACTGAGATAGTTAATCAACTCTAAGATCTTTGTTTGTAGTTTTTAGGCTTTTATATATATATATATATATATATATATGATCGTGCATATATAGGATCATGCTATCTGCACTATATATATATATATATATATGATCGTGCATATATAGGATCATGCTATCTGCACACAGGGACAGTTTGACTTTATCTTTTCTGACTTGGATACCCTTTATTTCTTTATCTTGCCTTATTGCTTTGGCTACTACTTCTAATATTCTGTTAAATTTGAGTGATGAGAGTGGGCATCCTTGTCTTTTTTCCAGTCTTAAGGGAAAATGTTCAGAGATGTTATTGAATTCCTTAAAGTACTCCAACTAGTAAATAACATGGCCAGAATCCAAACCACAGCTTTCCAGTCTTAAGGGAAAATGTTCAGAGAAGTTATTGAATTCCTTAAGGTACTCCAACTAGTAAATTACATGGCCAGAATCCAAACCACAGGATATCAAAGTCCAAATCTCCTGTAATTCCCCGCTAAACTATCCAATCAAAGTATGTAACTATTCTTTCTTTTGTGTTTGTCGAGCATACAGAAGACGTGTTGCTAATAAAATCTGAGACTAATGCCTTTACATACATGAATCTTGGAATCTTGGCCATCAAACAGTGATAGGTTAAATAGAAGATTCAGCAGAAATAATCCATCCAACTTCTGACATTTTTTTTTTTTTACTTCAGACTTTCCACAGAGAACAGCTTAAAGATCATGTGAAATCATGTGGATTCATGCAAATGAAGTAATTTTCCTGCCATTTAGCTCCTACACGTTGTCAGATACTCCTGAGTAAATGGTAAGCATATTTGGCAGCAGCATGATATTTGTTACTAAATGGACATTTCAAATAGCTACAAATTTCTTTTCTGTAGAGGAAGTTTTTAGTTCACAAAACTCTTAAAAGCACTCATATGTACAACTAATGAGTAACATATTAATCATAATTGTAAGTAATGAGATTATTAGAAATTAATGAAACTCTTAAAATACTCAAATATTATTTTTATCCTATTAACTCATTATTATAAAGAACAATTGTGTTTCTTTTGCTTTTTTAAAGGCTTCTTAATGCTCATTGTCAATATTAGTGCTTTTGGAAAACTGAAGTCCAGAGTGATGAGAACTAGTCATATAATAGGTGAAATGGAGTCATATTTTCCAACTTCATGTACTTCTTCTACCAATACCTGAGAATGGAAGGGAGTTAGAAGGATTAAAAGGAAGTGATTAGCTTGTGTTTTTGGTTGAAGAAAATAATTTAATTTTCTAATCTCTCCCAATGTGCACAAAATGGTCTATGATTGTTGCAGACTTCTTGATATGTGATTCATTGGAACATTGCATATATGATTCATTGGAACATTGCATCCACACCACAAAATTCAAACCACATATATTAAAGAAAAGTGTTTGAGATTTGAGAGGAGAAAAGGGCATAGTAATTTTGTTATACAGTCCAATTATGCTGAGAGAAATGGTTTTAGTCTATTTATTCAGTATAGAAGTTCGTGTTTTATGCCTGGTGAAACTACTTCTCTATCTACACAGAATAGCTCAGGGGATAGCACTTGACCCAAAAGGGACCAGTTGATAATGAGACCTAAAATATGAGATTGTTTGAAGTGAGAGATTTGCCCAATAGGCAAGATACTGGCTAAATCAAATAAAATAGTTTCTTTCTCTTCAAGTCTTTAAATGTGAGCTGCCACGTCAGCCATGTATTGCTTCAATAATATTGCAAAACGACTATTTTATAAGATTTAAAGATTCATCTGATGGTGGGACATGACAATAAGATTCAGATGAAAGGGAATGGGAACAGAAAGCTGGAGTTTGTAGGGGACAACTTACCTATGGCAATTGGGATGCAATTATCTAGGTTCTCAAGCTCCTTGTGGACTGGCTAATTAAAATAATTTCTGCAGGCTCTGGAGTATGGGGCTGACCCTAGTTGTCTGGTGTCTGGCCCCAGAATAATTAGAGTGGGTACATGTAAGAGCCAGATAAGGGAAGAGGTTGGGGTGTGAACTTAATTAGCTACTAAAGAAGGGGAACTAACATGCCTCTAGCCAGGTCCTCAAAACTGGGCCAAGACAGCATTTAAAACATAAAATAAAATAAAAATAAACAAAACCCCCAACAACTATATTATAACAGCTAAGCCCCAAATTTCACTGGTTTAAAATACTGAGCTTTTATTTCCTGCTTATGCAACTGTGGTTTGACTGGGGTAGTTTGGCTGATCTTGACTGAGCTCTGCTGGACTCAAGTCCATGCCATCTGTTTACTTCAGGTCTTTTCTACATGTTTCTCATTCTTTGAGTACCCGAAAAACACCTGGGACACGTTCTTCTCATGGCAATCACAGAAGCACAAGAGGCAGCCCCTGTCATGTAAGTATTTTTGAAGCTACTGCTTGCATTAAACCTGCCACATCCCATTGGTCACCTGGCCAAGCCCAAAGTCAAAGGGTAGAAATATGCATACCTTGCCTCTGGTGGGAAGAATTTCAATATCACATGGCAGAGTATGGATATGGGAAGGATGGGAAATTGAAAGCCAAAATTCAACCTACCACAGATAAAAAAAGAGAGAAGAGGAAGGGAGATAAATTGGAGACAGAATTAATTAATGACGAATGACAAGGCTGAGGTCGGAAGTAGGAAGATGTGGAAATTCACCAGGTGATGCCCATTCAGAAGCGCTCACGGAGGGACTTGGAACTCCTGAGAAGGTAACAATGTGCTCCCCAGGCATCGTGTATCCTACATGACCTTCCAAATCCAGCCTTCCTAAGGCCCCTCAATACTTGAGACTTACTATTATTTCTTCTTGAGCATCCAAAAGAACTATCAAATACATTCTTCTGTTTGCATATTTCCAAAGGTACGTCTTCTTCTTAAAGTGCATGGTTGATACAACCTTCAGATTCAATATTTGAATTTGAATTTCCACTCCCACTTCTGAGATAAGATATTGATGGAAGAGAGTAAAGAATTGTATTTCTTGGACACTTTTCTATGCCCCTTCCTTGGTGTTTCCTCTTAATTTCTTTCTGCGCGGCCTGTCAATCAACTCCGTTAGCCTTCCGCACTTCTGCTTCCTGTAGATGTCTTTTTCTTTCTGCTCATCCCTTCCTTCTCCCTCTCACTTTTTCCACCTCTCTGATCTTCCAGGTCACACTTCTTCTCTTTCCCTATATATTTCTATGTCCTTGTCCCTGCATCCACCCTATTGTAGCTCAGTTCTCACTTGTTTTTTCAAACCCATTTACTTTCTTTGCATTTTCCCCTCCCTCCTTCCAAAAGAGCCTCCTAAAAAGTTAAGTTAATGGAAGAAAATCATTAGAATTGCCTTTAGCTTTGCCATTTTTCATCATTGCAAACACTTAAAGGGTTTGGGGGGATATAGTTCTTTGTTCCTCTAAAGTATAGGTGGGCTATCTGGTCTTTGCCCACATCTGGCTGCTCATCATCAAGAGAAATGAATGCCCCTGGAATTGCTGCCTAACCAGATCGTAGGTCTGTTTGCTGCAGCTACTGGAGGGAACACTTTAAGTCACAACAAACTATGAAGTATGAAGCTGGAAGAAGGGTCAAAACAATTTTGATT
>NW_007749357.1:696-1838 GCF_000696425.1 Galeopterus variegatus | reverse complement strand
CAAGATACAGCTTTCTCTGCTATAACAGAACCGTGTAATTACTGTTATTAATCTTAAAATAATGGGCTCCAATTTCAAAGGTTTCTTGTAACCTGAAAGTCTTTCAAAATAAAATGGTGCAAAAAATAAATCACCCCTTTGCAAGTGGCATCTTTGCTTGGTAAATGCCAGCACTAAGAAGGATATAAACGTATTCTCCACACAGGTACCATAAACTGGGAAATGACACAATGTCAACCATAAACATGTCTTTGCCACAGCCTTGCTTAAAAATGTTCTCACTCACAAACATGAGAGAAGCCTTTCAAATGGTATTTCAAAAAGATAATCGATAAACCTGCAGAAACTCTACTTGGCTCGAAAAGTTTGAGGTACGCCTGCAGCATTTCCCAGTGGCTTTCCCTTCCCTCCTTTACCACTTTCCTTGTCTCCAGTAACTGCTCAGTCACAGGGATGAGACTCACCCCTCACTACCAACCAACACAGTACAGGCCTTCTCTAAAGAAAAACACACCCTTTTTCTAAAGTATTTTAATTCCTTCCTGCCTGCCTGCCTACTCTGCTCTATACACAAGCATTGCATCCTTTGTATTCACATATACTGAGGGAGGGGGGGCTATTACAAATGCACTCTAGAGGGGAGAGACTGAGCTAGTAATAACCTCTAATGTCGCTTAATAAATTAACTCGTTTAGTTATAGTCTCGAAGAACAGGATTGCTAAGCGAATAGGACAAATAGCACACAAATATTCATGTGGGAAAAGCAAGAAAGAAATCTGGAACATGGGAGGTGGCCCTGACATGAACAGAGTGGAATGGAGACTTGTTGAGGAATGAGAGCCAGTGATCTGCTCACAGCACACATGCTTTTCTCTCATCTTTGGCTTGTGAAGAGTCATCCTGCTTGCCCAGTCCTATGATGTCGCTGAGTGTCAACCTGCCGCAGCTGACTGTGTTGAATGTGATCCCTTGCCGGTACACATTCCATTTCAAACTGGGCACATTATCTCTCAGAACTTTCTCCTTCCTATGTTCTGGGTATGCTCTTCAACTCTTACCTCACAGCAATGGTCGGCCTTCTCCTAGAGCTAACAGTTGCTCACGCTGTGTTGGGGCACTTAGTGTTCACATCTTCATTAGA
>NW_007749357.1:0-471 GCF_000696425.1 Galeopterus variegatus | reverse complement strand
TGAAGAATGATAAAATGCAGAGACGATCTACTCTATGTGTATTTGGAAGTGGAGGGTAAGGAAGGAAACTAGAAAATCTGTAGGATCAACTGTTTTGGAATTATAAGGATATGTAAAGATTGCAAAATCTCTATCCAAAATAACTGAGAAAGGAGATTCATGAGTTATTATTTGTAATAAGTTAATATTGACAAAGACTAAGATCAATGCTTCTCTGTTATATGAGGCTTTGCTTTAAACAACAAAAAAAGTAAGGGTATCTTTTGCTGGAACAAATACAAACACTGGCAACAATACAAGGAGAGCCATTGTTCTTATAACCTCTTGGTGCACCCACCATTGTCAGGGGAAAGAAGGAATGGATACATGCTATGGAGAGAATGCACCATGAATAAGGAAAGCAGTTTTAAAATTTGATAATGCATGATAGCTAATTATTCAATGCTAAAGTTTAATTTTGGTGTATTTCAG
>NW_007749356.1:10798-11029 GCF_000696425.1 Galeopterus variegatus | reverse complement strand
TCTTTTGATCATTATTTCCACTTTTATTTCTCTTGTTCAGTGTTAGTTGGAGATTTAAGGTGGAATGACTTAGCTTCTTTTTCTTTCATTTTTGTTTTAATGGTGGTTTTCCTCTTTTTGTGTATTTTTGATAGTGGTCACCATTATTCATATTCCAGATGAATGACACCCTTGAGAAATTCTTGCAGGGCTGGTCAGGTGGTGGTGAACTCCTACAACTTTTGTTTGTGT
>NW_007749356.1:8244-8629 GCF_000696425.1 Galeopterus variegatus | reverse complement strand
TCTTGAGTTCACTCACCAGTTTTACAGGAGAGTTTTAGCTGTGGTTCTCAAATGGGCCCACCGCATGTTACAGGGAATAAGTGTTGGCTATTTGGTGTTTTCTTGTTTTCTGGTGTGTGAAAGATTCTATTCCTTCTATCAGACTCCATACAAGTAGTATGCAGTTCTTGCGGCTGTCAGTAGTTTGTCCCCACCTGCTGATATATTGGGATTTGTGGAGATATCTTGTCATTCAGTTTTATCATAAATGCTCTGTGTGTTTTTGATTTTGCTCTCTAGTAATTTTTTCCATTTTAATGTGAGAATTCAAGAAGATATAAAACTGTGTCACAATATACTAAATTCATGCGTTAAAACAGCTCTATGTGTGATTCTTATATACTTC
>NW_007749356.1:7527-8084 GCF_000696425.1 Galeopterus variegatus | reverse complement strand
AAAAAAAAAATACGTAAAGCTGGATAATTTATGAAGAACAGAGATTTATTTTTTACAGTTCGAAGATCGGGAAATCCAAAAGCAAGGTGTCTGCAGCCATAAAAGATTAATACATATTTTGGCACCTAGAAATGAAGTACTGCTGTTAACAAATACCTACAAATGTGGAAGGGGTTTTGAAATTGAAAATGGGCAGCAGGTGAGAGAAATTTATGGAGCATGCTATTAAAAAGACAAAATGAACTTAAAATGACTGTTGGTATAAATATAAATGTTAAAAGTTCTGCGGGTGAGGTCTCAGAAGGAAGTGAGGATAATGGAAGAGAAAACCTGAATCATCTTAGAGAATATGTAAATAATAATGTACAGAATATTTCGATATATAGTAACATTAAAGTATTTTGAAAATTCCAAAAGAAATGAAGATCATGTTACTGAAAACTGTAAGGAAGGAGATTCTTGTTACATAGTGGCAGCAAACGTAGTTAAATTATGTCCTACAGTTGTGTAGAGAGCAAAATTTGTAAAGAATGAACTTGGATATTTAGCTGAAATGT
>NW_007749356.1:2489-2759 GCF_000696425.1 Galeopterus variegatus | reverse complement strand
TCCATACTTGGTAAGTCAAACAAGACCCTCCAGAACCTAAACCTAGCCTGTATTTGTCACAAAATATCAATTCTTTATCTTTCTTCATGTAATTCTTCCTCTTTCCAGAATGTCCATAAACTTTTCTTTGTCTGACTAAGTACTGTTTTTCCCTCAATATCTCTTAGAAGGTCCCCAATCTGAGCTCGGAACATCACTTATGTTTCCCCATTGCACCCTGTTTTCACATCTATTAGAGCACTAATCATTCTATGATGTCTTTGAGAAGAA
>NW_007749356.1:0-251 GCF_000696425.1 Galeopterus variegatus | reverse complement strand
TTTAGAACTATGGCCAAGTGTCATTTACTTAATGATTTTAGAGAATATTTTTAAAAGATACACACCCCAATGCTGGTTTCCTGAAAAAGAACAATTGTATAATTTGAAGGTTAAGACTGCATCAATGACATTTACAAGTATTTTGTTATTTGTTCAAAAGTTTTTATGGATAGTAGTAATCATCTCAGTTTCAGTCTTGGTAAATGCTCATTATTAAGTCTCTTAATGTTTTTGGTGTGACCACATATATC
>NW_007749355.1:10341-11031 GCF_000696425.1 Galeopterus variegatus | reverse complement strand
AGGTGTAGGTGGTTGCCTGGGAATTTATGTTCCCTCTTGGAGGGCAGGTGTTGTAGCTCTATACCAATCTCAAAATTTTGCACTATATGTGTGTGGCTAATATCTGCTTAACTAAGTTGTGTTAAGCAATTGATCTAATTATGGATGGTTTAATCAATTTGGGTTCATTTTTTATTTATTTCAGGTCACAGTTTACTATATAGACACTTAGCCTTACTTAGCTCAATTCACATTATCTGGTTGTAAAAAAAGTGTAGCTAAGTCTATTCAAATATCCCTCTATCACTGACATCAAGATAGAAAAGGTAGAAATGCTCTTCAAGTTTTGTGAGTCAAACATCCATGCAATTCTGAAAAAAATGCATGGAGAATAATAGTATTATATAACACAAATATCTCAGAAAAATGTTCACAGTCATTGTGAAAAACAGCCTTTCTTCTCCTTTTGTATTAGAGCTGAAATGTCAGCAAAGCAGAACACTTATTGAGATTAATTTTTGATTTCTGCTCTTAAATCTGATCATGGGTGAGTTAGAATTCTATGTTCAGAATGTCAAAAACGGTTTTTGCAAAATAAGCTGGACAAGGCTGCAACATTCTTTTTTGAATATGTTTTTGTCAATCTATTACCTCCAACAATTTAAAGGGGACTTATTTTTAAAAATAAAACAGAGAAAAACAAAATGTTTG
>NW_007749355.1:7182-8730 GCF_000696425.1 Galeopterus variegatus | reverse complement strand
CAGCAGCTGCTACCACTGTTAACATAGTTCTCCAGTGCTTGAGAATCACCACCCGGTTCTGTGCAGACGATCCCTTCCTTTTATTTATCCAGCACAGCAAAACCAATGGTATACTCTTCTGTGGCTGATTCTCCTCTCCATGAGAATATAACACACATTAGGTATAATCCTTCTCCTTTCTTTTTCTGACCTACTTTTCCTGTGACACTTCACAAGGTGCCTGCAACCCAGTGTCACTTTATCAGTGCAGTGGTAACAATTCAGACATTAGGGGCTCAAATTTGAAATCCCTTGCTCAGAACCCTTGTGTGTATGTGTGCATGTTAAATGTTTTCTTGGGTCTGAAATTGACATTCTCCGAGGGCGTCATGGTCAGTTATGGAGTGGTCACATTGGCCACTTAACAAACCCCTCTGCTTGGAACAAGGTGTCGGTCCCACTTCCCCCACTCCCACACACAAGCTTTTCAGCTATCAGAGCTAATTCCTATGTCTTCTCTTTGTGCATAGTGCAGCCCTGACAGTCTACTGTGCATTTCTTCTCCCAGGCACAAGAGATAGCTGTCACTTCTTTCTTCTTTGCTCAATAGCAATAGCATCATGACCCATTTTAAATGAGAGAACAGAGAGTGAAATGGAGAGCTGGGAGGAGGTTTGGGGTGCAGGTCTCAGAAATCTTCAGAAGAGACATCAATTCCCAAGCTTTTGGCCAGCTCTTCATAAGCCAGCACAGAGGCTGGTAGAGCAGTGGGAACTCAGTCCAATTTCTCTCATGTGTTTCTGCTTTTACTGTAGTTTGCATTGGTAGGGATTTGTGGGTCACATACCTATTCAGATGTACAACCCTGAAAATGTAAAATCACTATCAGGAGGCAGAGATGATTAGATATGTTCTGTTCACAGCTTCATGATAAATATATGTCTTTCTGTTTATTTCAAATATTTAAAGAAAAATACAGCTAAATTTTCTGTAGCTGTTTGTGTTACTTCCTTGAAATTCAACTGCTGTGTTCAGTGATAGGGGAACAAATTGATTAGTTAGATTGAAGAGGAAAAGCTGTGCTGTTCCACAGGACACAATGCCGATCTCCTTGCAGTTGGTAGGAGCCGGGCCCCTCTGACTTAACAGACACTACTCCTATTTTCATTCCACAGCTGATCCACCTTTCCCTTTGCACCCAAGCCAGCAACTTAGTTGCAGAGAGACAATGGGGCTGGGGAGTATAAGGACACGTTGACATTACATGTGAGCAGAGGAGAGGACAGAGGGTCTGTCACTCTCATCCTGCTCCCTCCTCTGCCGAGCACCTAGACTTGGGCAGAAGACTCAAGGGTGGAGAAAAATTAGTTGATGTGATTCTTCCACTGCGGAGGGAGCCTCTGAGTGCTACAACCAGTGGAATTGGCTGGAACCCTGCTCCTCAGGGAAAGGCATCCCCCTTTCCACAGCCTTGCAGGTAGTCCAGTTAAGTTCAGGGTAGGAGTTCAGGGAAGGAGAGTATAAGTGGAGTAGCCTTTAAACATCAAAGGGTTAAGGTGTCTTTCTCCC
>NW_007749355.1:4324-6823 GCF_000696425.1 Galeopterus variegatus | reverse complement strand
GGGAAGGAGAGTATAAGTGGAGTAGCCTTTAAACATCAAAGGGTTAAGGTGTCTTTCTCCCTTTTCCCTGGGATAAGGTCATTCGGACCATATCAATAGTTAATTACTTAAATGAATGGTAATGGTCTTATGTGTTACAGACTTATAATACAATAGGATCTTAGACATCTAAGTCATTATACACAGAAAATAACCATATGTATACTGCTCTAAGAGACTCTTGTCAAATTAGCTGTTAGTCAAATTGCCTTTGAAGAGTTATCGCTCAATATTTAATTATTGTATTATAAGGTCTGAAATTCCATATGCTGCCTTGATATCTTTGAACTTCTTAGGGCCCCAAAGGCCTAACCATGCAGCCCCTGCTCTGATGAGATGTGTGCTCCCCTCTCCCCCACTAAGCAGGGAAGTCTCCTTACCTAGATAGTTCCTCTATCTGTCAGGCCAGCTATGCTCCACCTGGTGCTCCACCTGGCTCACTTCCCTGCCAGCCTGCAAAATTACTCAAAGAAGCCTATCACATCATCCCAGAGGACCCAGGGGTCATCTCTCCCTCTTGTTACTATGAAGCCTGCCTTCCATAGCCTCTGCAGGTTTACTCTATTCCTCAGTGCAATCCCTGTGTGGCATGTGGTATCCTCCTTTCCTGGGCTGTGAGAGTATATGTGATTAATAACCTGCTGCCAATCTCATCTGTCCAGTGTCTCCTGTTACGTGCTCAGTTATCTCCTACTATTTAGGGTGGGGAATCTCTTCTTCACCAACAAGGTGAATAGGAGATGATCAAAACAATTACATTTTAGTCAAAGCTACAGCCATCCATATAATGCTTCCACATCTTTTATGATTAAAAAACATTTCCATTATGCTATGCAGTGTTTCTTATAAACATAAATAAATTCCACCTAGGATTTGATTCCAGGAAAGAGTTCATCTCACCCATTCACAAATGTTTAGTGAACACTTGCTTTGCATTAGGTACTTTACATAGATTATTTAATCCCCAGCAATAATAAACCTATGAGGAAACTGAGGCTACAAGTTCTGGTAGCTAGGTGTCAGGTGTGATAATGCCAAAGACTGAATTCTGTCTAATGAGCTGAGCTTCTACCTCCACTCCTGCCAGAAGGACAGCTGGCAGCACTGTGCAGGAGGAAGAGCAGGGAACAGAAACATGACTAACTCTAACATGAAGTCTCGTTTCTTGGCTATGTTCTCCCATCTGAAAAGTGGGACTTGGAAACTTCCAGCACTAAGAACACATGATATTGGGCTTGTGGCTGAGGGTCTTAGGATGTGGAGCTAAACTCAGGTGCAAACTTGGCAACAGTTGCCATCCCCCAGCAGGAGTCCCAGATGGGGCCCAGAGAGCCTTCTCTCTTCCCATGCCTGAATAAGTGAGAACTCTGAGGCAGCTGTTGCATTACCATTTTCAGAGGAAGGGCTGCTGGACCACAGGTGCAAAGAAGGTGGCAAAAGCTGTGAAAGCTTGGAGACTTGGAGGACAGGGGCTATGGCAGCAGGAGGTGACCTGTGAGGACCTGATGTCTCTCTGCATGCGAAAGGTGGCCCAACCTGCAGTTTCTGGGTTGAAGGGGATGGAGGATGGAAGGTGGGAGGGGGGCTTCTGGTCCACTGGGCTTACTGCACAAGCTGACCCTGATCTGCTACTCACAGGTCACAGCATGGGCCATGCATAACTAGCTGGTACCCCATGTGGCTGTTGGGGAAAGCAGCGTCAAATACCTCTTCTCCCACCAACAGTAGAGTCCAGGAGGAGTTAGCATTCTCTAGCTGCTTGTGATCAAGTATACAGTGTTTTATCAGTGAGTTCCTTACAGATTGTCCTGGAGAGGCTTCTGGAAAGGGTCAGGAAGAGAGACAGACTCACCGGTTATCTTTCAGATTTAACCAAAGGTCCAACTGAGAACTCTCTTTACTACTGTGTCAGCTATCAGTTTACTGTCTCTCAGCTCTTGGTTGACAAACTCTGTGATACTGGACCTGGACCTTATAAAAAGCTCTACTTGACTAGCTGGCACAATGTTAGGCTTTGCCAATACAGAGAGCTGGGGAGACACTGAAAGTGATAGCAGAAGGCACTTCCCTTCCAGATTCTGGTCCTCCCATGATGTAGGTATCCAGCAGCCCACATGGGCATCTATAGCCACATTCTCAGGCCCTGCCTCCTCTACACAATGGTCACTTTCACAGTTGTTCAAGATGCAACCTCTGGTGACTATATCCCTACCGGGCAACTTGCTTCTACAGGCCAGCTCCAGCCTGCTCACACTTTCCAGCAGCAGCTTCTGCAAACTAACTTTGATCCCCTGGCAAGTCTCATTGCCACTGGTAGGCTGCATGTTTCTGTAGCAGCCACACCATCAAAGAGGTCTGAATCTCACCCTTGGGCATTAGGCTATTTTTGTCTTCGTGGAACGCTATAACAAAATACCATAGACTGGGTGGCTGAACAGACATTTATTTTTCTCAGTTTGG
>NW_007749355.1:3343-3878 GCF_000696425.1 Galeopterus variegatus | reverse complement strand
TCTTTTACTCTTCCCACTCCCTCATTCCTTCACGGCCCAAGAAGTCATGTCCATTCTTTCTCCTAGAAATTTCTCAAAGTCATGCCCCGCTCTGCAACCCCCTGCTTCTGCCTCACTTCAGCTTTACTCATCTCTCACCCATGCCGTGTTCACAAAACATCTCACCTGTGTGACAGCAACCTCTTACAATATACCTTTCACAATACAGCGAGAGGGATCTTTGTCAAATACAAATATCATGTTTCTCCCCAGCTTAAAACACTTTGGTGATTCCCCATAGTCCACAAGAGAAAGAAGAAACCCACCAACACAGTCCCCATGGGCCCTTCATGACCTGGCTCTGCAGATACATCCGAGGCTGTCCTGTGGTGCCTGCCTCCCAGCTCTGGGCTACTGCACCCTGAGTTAGTCATGGTTCCCCAATATCATGGTGCCATCTCATGCCTCTGCACTCTCAGGCACTGTTTTTCCTACCTGGGATACTTGTATTTACAACCCAAACCATCAGAGACCAAGTTGTATCTTTGGTAAAGGA
>NW_007749355.1:0-1832 GCF_000696425.1 Galeopterus variegatus | reverse complement strand
GTGCTGACAACACCAAGTCGAGGGTTAAGATCCCCTTACCGGTCATCTTTTTAAAAACAAACAAACAAAAAAAACTGGGGGACTCATACACATCTCCTAGAGATGTCCAGTAGTACACAGGTAACGTCTACAGTTCAAGAGACAGGTTAGAGATTTGGATAAAATCAGTAAAAAGTTGAAACTTGAACCTATGGATATAGCTGAGGTCATACAATGTCATACTATAGTATGAAAAGAAGAGGGCTTAGAATGGAAGAAAAGGAATCTGGAGACGAAGCAAAGGAGCCAGGAAAGAGGGTGCTCTGGAGAACCTGGAAAGGCCAAAGACAAAATGGCTAAAGGTGGCCAACAAATAAAATGAAATGAGATAAGGCCTGTGATGTATCTTTTGACCATGGCAATTAGAAGGTGATTGGTGACCTTATCAGGAACAATGTCAGAGAATGCTGAGGAGGAAGTCAAACTTCGGAGGAATGAAGAGTGAATCAGGTGAGAAAAAGACAACAGTTGATGTAAACATTTTTTTTTTTAAAACTTGACTGTGAATGGAAGGATGAAAAAGCAACATGGTAGTTATAAGGTACAAAAAGTAAAGAAAGTGTGGTTTTAAAAAAATATGGGAAAGATTAACCCTATTTATGAGATAAGAATAATTGAACAAAGTGAAGCAATTAGAGGTACAGAAGCAAAGGTAACTAATGGAGCCACGTCTCGGGAAGAAGGAGGTCTACTTCTTTCCTTAAAACAGAGGGGTAGAGATATGGTAGGTGCAGTGAAAGGGACAGTAGGCCACTACTCCACAGTGTGAGTAAAGAGGAATCCCTAGAGGTACATACATTTCAGATTGAGACCTTCCCTTCACCACCACCTGCCTAGAGACCAGGAGAACCAATTCCTTATGCTCTTTATCCTTTTCACATCCAGTCAAAGATGTGTCTGGGCTGAGGTTCCTGTAAGATTTTCTGGAGTAAGAACACTGAAAAGTTAAGGTCTAATATGAACCAGAGGTGGCAAGGATTGCTCTTCAAAATTGTTTTGTGTTGTTCTAAACCCAAGTGTCTGTGTCTATCACTGATTCCTACTTAGCCTTTCCAGTTCCTCTCTGGAAGCAGAACAGGGCAGACTTTGGAATGGCGGTACTTGGTTTTCAACTGCAACTTGGCTCTCTGAACTTCTGCACAAGCACCGAGAAGCAGCATTTCATAACAAACATGGTTGAGAATAGCATCTTCATGTGCTTGATTTCAGCATGGTAATGTAAGGAATGCATGTTACTGGACGGTATCACCATGATTTTAAATGACAATCACAACCCAGAACTTTAAATATTGAAACTTTTATAATACTTTGTCATAAGCAGCATGGCAGCCATCAATATCTTTTGAAAAACACTGAGGTTTGCTTATTATCTCATAGGAGAGTACAGAGGAGTTAGCTACATGTTTGCATATATATATACATATATATTTTTTTCTTTTTAAAAAGTCTAGTAGTCTCCCAAATGTGCTGACCTTTTTTGCGTAAGTGGCTGTAAGTAGTAGAATACCTAGCAGGTATTTTAGAAAAAAATGCAAACGATTGCCTTCCAGGTAAAGGTGCATCTTACCTATTAATGAGAAATTAACTGCTTTTTGAAAGAGTGTGGACTGATAATTTTGAGAACACCTGTTTGGGTATTTTTCCATAAGTACATGATTTTATTGTTTAAAAAGGAAGTTAAAACTCTCACACAGGGACACTTAAAATACCTGGAAATGTAAATTTTTAACCTTCATAAAATTCCTCTGAAAAGAATAGGTTTGGTGGGTTTCGAACTGTTAAAAATATAAAAA
>NW_007749354.1:10651-11031 GCF_000696425.1 Galeopterus variegatus | reverse complement strand
CTCCCTCCTCTCTCTGGCCCTCGGTTTGCACCACAGACAGGTTCACAGTGAAGGCTCCAAGTTACCGGGAACCCGACCTGAGGCAGAATCCCCGCTTCCTGGTGGGCCTGCGGTCCCACCTGTTGCCACAGGGCTGCGAGTGCTGCATGAGCTGCGCCGTGCAGGGCAGGCCGCAGCCCCGTGTCACCTGGTTCAGGAACGACCAGAGCCTGGAAGGAAACCCCACCGTGTATAGCACGGATGTGCTGGGCGTGTGCTCCCTCGTCATCCCCAGTGTCACCCCTGAGGACAGCAGTGAGTACAAGGCTGTGGCTGAGAGCACGCTGGGCCAGGCTGTGAGCACTGCCATCCTCATTGTCATAGGTATGGTGGCTGCCCGG
>NW_007749354.1:8051-8528 GCF_000696425.1 Galeopterus variegatus | reverse complement strand
TGTGTGTGTGTGTTGGGCAGGGGGGATTTTCTGTACTTCCTTCATTAGAACATTAGGCCGATGTAGACAAATCACTTGCAAGTTAACTTGGGGTTGGTATGTTGGAGGAAAGATTCCTCAAGCAAAAGCCTTTATACCAGGCTCCAGTTGGGAGTTTGGCTGGGTTCTGGCTGGAGGGAAGAATGGGGTCAGAGTTGGGCTCTCATCCTACAGCCCAGGCCTGCACCGTGGATTGCAAGGGTGGGAAAGCCGAGAAAGGTTAGAGGGTCTACGTGGCAGAGAGGGCTCCCTTACTACTGGCCCATGTCTCCTGCACTCCTCTGTCTGGCAAAAAATCCTGTGAGGGCCGGCCCGGTGGCACACTGGAGAGTGCGCCACTTGGGAGTGTGGCGGCACTCCCGCTGAGGGTTCAGATCCCATGTGGAGACCAGTTCCCGCTCGCTGGCTGAGCACGGTGCGGGCACAACACCGAGGGTT
>NW_007749354.1:2438-2693 GCF_000696425.1 Galeopterus variegatus | reverse complement strand
CTCACCACGTGTTTCTTTTTTTTTCCACTTCAGAAGATCCAGAGAGAACCCTCTGTAGGACGGAGGCCAGCTCCTGGTATTCCTAGGCTGGGCCCCTCCGAGGGAGGGTAGGAACAGCCGAACCTGCTGGGACTACAGGGAAGGAAGAATAAGGGAGGTCAGAGGACCTTGATGAGGACTAGCGCATCGAGGGCATTGTGTGTGTGTGTGCGTGTGTGTTGGGCAGGGGGGATTTTCTGTACTTCCTTCATTAGA
>NW_007749354.1:0-386 GCF_000696425.1 Galeopterus variegatus | reverse complement strand
CTCTATGTGGTGAATACTCCCATGTAACAGTTCTATTCCTGGGTCCCCAGGCTTTTCCATAAATCCATTGAAATTAGGGTGGAGGCTCCCAAGCCTCCACACCTCTGGCATTCTGTGGGCATGCAGACCTAACATCTGCTGGATGCTGCCAAGGCTTATGGCTTATAGTTCCCAAATCTGTGGGTCCAGCCACACCTGGGGCCAGTTTTGCTACAGCTGGAGCAGCCAAAGCAGCTGGGGTGCTGGTGTGGGGAGCAGCATCCCGAGGTGGCCCTTGGCAGCGAGCTGGTGAAGGGCACCTGGGCCTGTTCCCCAAGAACATTAAGTCTCCCTAAGACCATTCTGTCTCCCTAAGCATCTGGGCCTGTAATGGAAGCCGCAGCCCA
>NW_007749353.1:0-11032 GCF_000696425.1 Galeopterus variegatus | reverse complement strand
TGTTGGGAAAACTCAACGTACATGCATAGAAAAATGAAACTAGAACCATACCTCACACCATTTACCAAAATCAATTCAAAATGGAATTGATTATATAAATGAATTAACAGAATGAGAAATAAAGAAAGTAAGCCCATTTACAATAGTCAGCAAAAAAAAATGATAACTAGGGATCAATTTAACCAAGGAGATTAAAGACCTCTACAATGAGANGGAGGAGGGAGGGAGGTTTCGGTGATGGGACACAATAATCAACTACATTGTATATTGACAAAATAAAAATAATAAAAATAAATAAATAAATAAATAATAAAATAAATAAAATAAAAAAAATCGAATTGAACACAGCCTATAAATCCAAATGTTGTTAAAGACCTCATATATACTGGTTCATAAAGACATAGCACACGGTAGCCCAGAAAGACCTCCAACTAAGGAGGAAATCTAGGCTCCGGGTAACATCTCCAATTCAATAAGGGTCTCTCTGCTTTTATCTGTTTTATATACTGTATATCTATATATTTCAAGAGAAACATTTAGAACTAAGAAAAAAGGGGGGGAAAGCTTGTAAAACACGGTCACATTTGTCCCACAGTGGAATCTGATATGAAAATTTGCATGTAGCCATGGCTTTGATATTTTTCTAGATGTGTGGCAAAATTGAGGTACCCAGCCAATGGTTTGCTCCTATACTTATATAGGGTCTCTTTTACTCTTTCCGTGCATGAGAAATGATGAGCAGTGCACATAATTGTACTTCTACAGAGGAAATAATTTGTAGAGATGTGTAAGGAAACAGTCTTGCAAAAATAAAGATTTTTTTTCAGCTAAACATTTACTCAGCAAATACCTACTGAATGCATAAGCACTGTAATTATTTCTGAATCCTGCTAGATTTGGTTCTGAAGATCAATGTGTCTGGATATATCAAATTACTGGAATCACCTATTAGTAACTGTTTCATTAATTTTGAAGTGATTCTGAGAAATACTTTGATAAGGACTCAACACAAAAACTCTTACATGAAATGTGCGTGCTTGGCAACCTCAATTAGACAAAAAAACAGACATATTGGCCTGCCTAATAAAATCCACATTCACTCTGGACCTCAACAATTTTTCAGAACCCTAACTACTCTTTCAGAAAGACTTTGTGGTATGCTGTATCTATCTGACCTCTAGATGTCTGTTATAGACCAGCGGAATTCTGGTGCTTTAATGAATTCCGGTGCTTTCCAATACCAAAACCAGTATGCTGCTAGATTTGCAATCAGCTCCAAACGCACCACTGCTCCCCTGGTGGAGGATTCTCAGGTTTTGTTTGGGTTCCTATCAATCCTGAAATACTGCTTGTTTTGCTATCACTACAATTTGTTATAATTAACCCGGTGTGCTATTTCCAGTTCATATTATTGCCCACTTCTTTCCCTTTCTTCTTTCTGATTATTTTCTACATACAATTTTCACACCCATTCATCAGTTCTCCTTGCCTTTTTCACTTAGTTGAGGGGGGTGACCTAGCCTAGACAGGAATACCTAGGGTTGATTCTTAAATAGGATTAAAATTGCTAAAGAAAACATGAAATGCCCAATTAAATGTGAATGACAGATAAACATGCAATATTTGGATCAAACTTATATTAAAAATTGTTTATCTGCAATTCAAATATAACCAGGCATCCTGCATCTTATTTGTTAAATCTGGCAACTTTAAAGGATACATTTATCTAAGATGAACGAAAATATGGGTCCGAGTCTGAAAGTAATTTTAAATTTGGAACAAATTGTTATGTCGGTGGAATCTAAGAATATACTAAGAGCAGAAGTGAGAGGTAGGGTAAGTGGAAGTCATTATTGGGCCGTCTGAAGGCAATTTGAAATCAGTGTCCATTTGAAGCAATGTTTTCCAACTTTTTAGGCCAACAGCACAGGTATAAACGTATTTTATATTATAAGCTAGCACATATTCATATTCATGAAATAAAACTGATCATTTATTGTTTTCTCTATTTCATTTTTTAAAAGCCTACTGTGACTCACTAATGGGTTCTCATATACAATGTAAAAAACACTGATAAAAAATAGAGGAATGCAATCTATCCATCAAAAGATTTTTGTGTGGTGCTGAGAGAAGATGGCAAGTATGTGGTCAAATTTAAAAAGAAGGTTGGCAAAGCCAAAGGAGGTCTAAAACAGGCAGTAATATTTTTAGACAGTTCAGGTCAATTTTTCGACAGCTAAAAGCAATTCGGAGTTTTAAGGCAAATGCATAAAATGTAGAGGGAGAGAAATGAAAAGTGAATGTGGGACAGTGGCTTGAAGTCAGTATTCTCCAGGGACGTGGAAATGGTATCTGTGCTAAGCAAGAGGCAGAGACACAGCTAGGACGAAGGCATAGAAATTCATTGCATGATATGCAGAAACTCCGGGAAGAAAATATATACAGGTAACGACATCTCAGAGCTACATAAGATAAATTTGGTACTACATCAGAATACATTACTAGACCAAGGTATAGGCAAATCAAGAATAGAATGTAATTTAAGATTAATTGTAATTAATTATTTTTTATTGAAAAAACTTTTGCATCATGGATGATACAAATACTTCAAATTTAGATATATTGCTTTTCAGGAATGAGCTTTATTTTCTTCTGTGTTATGTTTTTTATAATGATAATATCTTTAATTTGGAGTTTTATTTTACAATAATTAAAATAGTCATCAATTGAATAAATATGACAATCTCAAAAAGAGACAGTCAAATAAATTGGGGTGCATCTCTAAAGTTGTGGATGCTATTTCTGTATCACTTCTTGTGCTAGAATATTTGGCTGCTAATGAACAGATTGTCATAACAGACAATTTTTATACTAGATAAAAAATGAGCAGATGGGCACTAAGAAAGATTTTCTTCATACATATTTCCTAATAGTAAAATAAAGACAATCCATAAATATTGCACGTAAATAAGATGACTCAGCAAAACAAATGTTTATGGTGTTACTTGGAGCATGAAGAACTATATCACAATATACAATTGCGCACATGGGAGTGTGGGAAATCCACTTTCTCTCTTGATTTTTCCTGAAGAGTCTGTATAATATGATACATTCACATTTCTGTTGGGGCTTAGGGGAGAAAGACAAGTAGAATTCCACCTTCCTTGTCTAATGTTCACTGGCACGTTCAAGCTCTCCTGGGCTCCTATTGCAACTCCCCCTGTCAAAGTTTACCTTTCTTATACACCGCTAGCTAGCTGGAAGCCAGCCATTCTTTTGAAACACACAGACAAGAATGAAGTCACTGTAGCCACTCAAATAAGGTAAGAATTCACCATCTTAGGGGAATGGAAGACGAAGGAGAAGTTCAGACTTCATTTTGAGCAGCCCTCATATATTTATGCAGGTAAAGTGCAATCAGTGAGATGATAATAATGCACCATGAATGCAGAATTTATTGTCTGAATCCCTGAATTGCTCAACAACTGACAAGTAAGAAAACCATTTTACAGAGATACCAGGTAGAGAATTGGCCACATGGTGTCCTTTAGAAAATGTCTCTCAACTGGAAATATTTACTGTTCTCTCTCTGTGACTTGCAAATGCAGAGCAATGATGCATTTTGGTTATCGCAATAGCTAGGGGTTGTGTGGCGGGAACTTAACAGCCAATGGTTAGGGATATTAAATGGCTTAGAGTACTGGTGGCAATGCCATCTGTCTGCCCAAAAAGCCTACAGAGCCCTATGGAGAGATATTGTTTTAGACTGTATAAATAATTATGCAATTAATGAATACATTTGACAAAAGATATCATGTTTACATCTTCTCTACTGATGAGAAGCAGTGCACCAAGATAGAAATTTCTTAGTACAAATTCCAAATTCTCAGAAGCAGCAGCTGGGACACCATCTCAGTTTCATTCAGGATTCAACTCCTTTCAAATTACTATGGCCAAAGAGCACAGCCATACTCAAATACAGCTGTGCTATGTGTTAACTGTGAGAGGACATTCGCAGAAAATTGGAAGTGCAAGGGAGGAGGGAGAGTAGGGCAGATAAACAGATAAAATATAGATAAAAGCTGGTTTCTCTGTATTTTTCATGAAGTGACTAAAACTGCTGCTTACAAAAGCTAATGAATAATATTCTCAATTCTGGGAAAGTCATGAATGAAGACATGAGGAGGTGTTATCCATAGGTCATGTATTTAATCAGTCTGTTTCTTATAACAGAACACCTGACTGTGAAATTTATAAAGAAATAGAATTTATTTCTTACAGCTTTGGAAACTGAGAAGTACAAAGTCTAGGGAACAGATCTGGTGAGTACCTTGGTGGTAGTGTCTCTTCAGTGACGTAAGGTATCACATGGCAAAATATCTGAGCAAGAGAGAATTAAACTACTCAGTTGCTCTTTTAAAGCCATCAGAGCCACAGACATTACTCCATAAAAGGATCAATCCATTCAGGAAGACACAATTCTCAGTCTTATCACCTCTTTAAAACCCCACCTTTACCATAATAGTATTTCCCACCCTCTCAACACTGTCACAGTGGGGATTGTTTCTAGTACCTGAAATTTTGGGGGACACATTCAGCCCATACCCAGTCACTGAGAAGCATAGTTGACACAAAGAAGGAAGTAAACTTTTCATTGACTAATTAATAGGAAAAAAGCAGTTTACAGTACCTGTTACCTCACAGACAACTCCATATTTTCTAAAAAAATCTTTCTATAATAATAATTATAGTGTTTGAAGCAATTATCATGTTAAAACCTTTACATATATTACTTAGGAGCCTAAAAACAACCCTACAAAGTAATAATATGCCAAAATAACACATGTAGAACTTAGACTATAAGGAATTAAACTCAAGTCTACCTGGCATCAAAGCTGACATGATTCTCTTTCTATTACTTCATTCCACTCTACCATGTCCTGTACCTCCTTCCTAGTATATTTTATCTCAATGACATATACACATAGGTATTTATACAGGTGCATGCATTCATACACTTTAAGAAATTCAGGAGATTTTATTTATTACACCATCACAGTTCCCAGGAAACCATAAACCTCTGGATCTGAGTGAGAATCACCCACCAATAGGCATTAGTTGTTCTTAATTTTTAAAGCTGCATTAGTTCATTTTTACCACTAGGGTGCACTGAAGTCGCAATTTACTAGGCTGACATAAAGAGTTAATGAAGTTTCTCCAAAAGGTTAATTTCCTTTCAAAGAATATTTACAGGGAGATTATTATATAATAAGAAAGTTTCTGATGACAGGGTATGTGACATTAGTTGTTGATAAATGGTTTCGGTGAGTTCTTATATCTTTTGATTGTTTCCACTTCCAAGAAGACAGCTTCTGAATATAAAGAATTTGTACTACTACTCTGCCACCTGTGATGACACTAACTACACCTACACAAGAAATAAATCAATGCTGACAAATGACAGTACACTATTCTTCTGTTTTAGAGTTGCTACTTAATAAATTTAATTGCCATGCAACTGATTTTTTTAACTTTTTCCCACTGATATGCTTTAAATATCTAACTTAATAATCTAAATAATATTCATTGTTTTTAGTTACCCAGAAACAGTGAGACCGTTCTAACATGAAAATGGACATAACGTTATGTGTACCATGTTTAAATTTAGAAGCTGTTTTCAATATTTGAAAATCATTTGTGCAAAACCTATATATGTGCATCTCAATATGTGTGTGCGGTGTGTACTAATGTGTATGTGTAACTGACATAAATAACCCAGTGCATGGAAAAATAAATAATGCATTTATATCCTACCTCAAATGTGATACCATTAGTTAATTGTGGAAGAAAGTTTTCCCTAAAAAGCAAATGGGAAGCACCTGTGTTAAATAATATTTTTGGTTTTCTTACTTTATATAGAGCTTCCAAAATTGCATAAATCCAGGGGTACTGTTCACTGCAAACATGAGCTGTGCAGTGTGTAGTCTTTACAACTATGGGCTGCAGCTCTGATCTATTTCATTATTACTATTTAGAGTAACATCGTTATACTATTTAGTTGGTGGCAAGAAGGTAGAGACTTCACAGAGACAAAGATAGTTTATTCCTTTAACAAATATTTACTGAGACACTGAGGTGGGAAGATGGAAGACTACAGGGGCCCAGGGTACATTCTTCCTGCAGAAGAAGACCAGAACAAGCTCACTGCCACCACACCTTCAGTTGCTAGGGTCATTGTCTGATCCCAGAACCATCTCCCTCTTCTCTCAGAGCAGTTTGTCCCTTTCCCTGCAACTACCACCTGCAGTACAGCTCACATGGCTGCTGCTGCCACAAAAGTCACTTGCAATTGCTAGCAGCCACCCTTACTGTGCAGGCTCCACCCCCATAGTAGCTACCTGTGCTGTGTGGGTCCCACTCAGGCAGTCACCTGCTTGACTGTATTGACACAAGGAGAGTGACAAACAGAACCACTAGAAAGAGGTGAGTGAGCACAAACCCGTGATCCAGTAGCCCAACCCATAGGAGGAATTATGCTGCCTCCGTGGTTGCACACCCAGGAGTGAGAACTATGTGCACTGTCTTGACCCAGAGAGAAACACACACAGAGCCCATGGAGAGTGCAGAAACCAAGACTAGCCAAATAGAATACAGGAGCAAATTCTCAGCCATCACCAACCCATTCTCCAACCAAGGGAAGCAAGTCCCTAGGAGGAGCCTCTGCCAGTAGGAAAAAGGAAATAGAAACCCACCCAGGGTCACCCACTCAAACTTAGGAGCACCAGTATACCACAACAAACACCAAAGACAATAAAAGGGAAATAAAAGGGAAAGAAAGGAACAAAAGATATTTAAAACAACCAAACAAAAATCAATAAAATGCCAGGAGTAAGACAATAACTTTCTATAACAACCCTAAAGGTAAATGGACTGAATTCCCCACTCAAAACATATAGATGGCTAATTGGATCAAAAAGCTAGACCCAGCTGTATTCTGCCTATGAGAAACTCACATCACCTGTAAAGATTCACAAAGACTCACATAGTGAAGGGATGAAAAAGATACACCATGCAAATGGAAACCAAAAATCAGCAGGAATACCTATCCATATATAAGATTTAAAAAAGACCTTAAACCAAAAACCATGAAAAGAGACAAAGAAGGCCATTGTATAATGATAAAGGGATCTATCCAGCAAGAAGACATAACAATCATAAATATATACAAACACAACACTGGAGCAGATATATAAAGCAAACACTGCTAGACCTAAAGAGAGAGATAGACCCCAATACAGTAATAGTGCTGGACCTCAACACCCCTCTGTCAACATTAGACAGATCATCTAGGCAAAAATTCAACAGAGAAACATGGGATTTAAATTGCACTTCGGACCAATTAGACTTGGCAGATATCTACAGAACATATAATCCAACAACTACAGAATGTACATTCCTCTCTTCCATACATGTAATATTCCCCAGAATAGACCACGTGCTAGACAAGTCTCCACAAACTTTTAAAAAATTGGAATCATTTCAAGTATCTTTTCAGACTAGAACAGATTAAAACTAGAACTGAATAATAAGCAAAACTCTTGAATCTATACGAATACATGGAAATTAAACAACATGCACTTGAATGACCTATGGGTCAAAGAAGAAATTAACAGAAAATCAAAAAAGTTTTTGAAACTAAACCAACAGGTTACTGCAAAAGCAATACTAAGAGAGACGTTTATTGCATTAATGCTTACATCAAAAGAATAGAAAGACTTCAAATAAACAAACTAAAGCTATACATCAAAGAACTAGAGGAAAAAAGAAAAATACAATCCCCAAATTGGAAGTCAGAAAGAAATAATTAAGATCACCATAGAACTAAATGAAATGGAGACCAAAAAAAGAAAGAAAAGAAAGAAAGATGATACAAAAGATCAATAAAATGAAAAGTTGGTTTTCTGAGAAGATAAACAAAAGAGACAAACCATTAGCTAGGCTAACTAGAACAAGAGGACAGAAGAACCAAATAATGAAACTCAAAAATGAAAAAGGAGACATTACAACTGAAAACACAGATATACAAAGAATCATTAGAGATGATTATGAACAACCATATGCCAAGAAATTTGAAAATCAGGAGGAAACAGATAAATTTCTGGACACATACAAACTAGCAAGATTGAACCAAGAAGAAACAGAAAACCTCAATAGGCCAATAGTGAGCAACAAGATTGAAGCAGCAATGGGCAGTCTCCCAACAAAGAAAAGCCCAGGATGGGAAGACTTTACTGCTGGATTTTAGCATGACTTTAAAGAGGAATTAATACCAATTCTCTTGAAACTCCTCCAAAAATCTGTAACAAAGGCCATTCTCCCAAACTCATTCTATGAGGCCAGCATCACCCTGATACCGAAATCAGACAAAGACACAACAACAATGACAAAACTATACACCAACACCCTTGATGAACATAGGTGCAAAAATTCTCCATAAAATACTAGCAAATTCAATGCAGCAGCACATCAAAAAAGTTATACACCACTATCAAGTGGGACTAATCCTAGGGATGCAAAGATAGTTCAAGATAAGCAATTCAATAAATGTGACATGGCACATTAACAAAATTAAGGACAAAAAACATATGACTGTCTCAATAAAAAGAAAAAGCATTTAACAAAACTCAACATCCCTTCCTCATAAAGACTGTTAGCAAATTATGTTAGAAAGAAAATATCTCAACATAATAAATGCCATATACAACAAACCCACTGCCAACATCATCCTGAACAGGAAAAGCTGAAAACTTTTCCTATAAGAACAGGAAGAAGACAAGGATGCCCACTTTCACCATGCTTGTTTAATATAGTATTGGAGATATTAGCCAGCACAATAAGGCAAGAGAAAGGAATAAAGGGTATACAAACTGGAAAAGACAAAGTCAAATTATCCCTGTTTAGAGATGACATGATCCTATATGTGGAAAAATGTAAAGATTCTACCAAAAAAATACTTAGAGCTGATAAATAAATTTAGTAAAATCGCAGGATACAAAATCAACACATAAAAATAAGTAGGGGTTTTTAATCCAACAACAAACTAGAAGGAAAAAAATCAAGAAAGCAAGACTATTTATAATAGCCATGATAAAAATAAAATGCCTAAGAGTAAATTTAACCAAGGAGGTGAAAAGTCTCTACAAAGAGATCTACAAATCATTACTGAAGGAAATTAAAGACAACACAAAAATATGGAAAGACATTTCATGTTCATGGATTACAAGGATTAACATTGTGGAAGTCCATACTACCCAAAGTGATCAATAGATTCAATGCAATGCCCATCAAAATATCAATGACACTCTTCACAGAAATAGAAAACAACAATCCTAACATTCATAAGGAACAACAAAAGACCCAAATAGCAAAAGCAATCCTGAGTAAAAAAAAAAAAAAAATCCTGGAAGCATTAAACTACTCAACTTCAAATTATGTGACAAAGCTGAAGTAACCAAAACAGTATGGTATTGGCCTAAAAAGAGGCACATAGACCAATGGAACAGAATAGAGAACTGAGAAAACAATCCACATAATTACACCTAACTGATTTTCAACAAAGGCACCAGCAAAATGCATTGAGTAAAAGACTGCCTCTTCAGTGAATGGTGTTGGGAAAACTCAACGTACATGCATAGAAAAATGAAACTAGAACCATACCTCACACCATATACCAAAATCAATTCAAAATGGAATTGATTATATAAATGAATTAACAGATTGAGAAATAAAGAAAGTAAGCCCATTTACAATAGTCAGCAAAAAAAAAATGATAACTAGGGATCAATTTAACCAAGGAGATTAAAGACCTCTACAATGAGAATTACAAACCACTTCTGAAAAATTTTAAAGAAGACACAAAAGATGGAAAGATATTCCATGCTCTTCGATTGGAAGAAGTAACATTGTGAAAATGTCTATACTACCCGAAGTGATCCACAGATTCAATGCAATCCCCATCAAAATATCAATGACATTCTTCACAGAAATGGAAAAAACAATCTGACCATTCATATGGAAAAACAAAAGACCCTGAATAGCCAAAGCAATCCTGAGGGAAAAAAAAAAAAAAGCCAGAGGCATAACTTTGCCTGACTTCAAATTATACTACAAAGGTGTTGTAACCAAAACAGCATGGTACTGGTATAAAAATGGACATTCAGAACAATGAAGTAGAATAGAGAACCCAGAAATCACTCCCACTCAGGCTTATCGCCATCTGATATTAGACAAAGGCAATAAAAATCTACATTGGGGAAAAGACTGCCTCTTCAACAAGTGGTGCCGGGAAAACTGGATATCCATATGCAGAAGAATGAAACTAGATATGCACCTCTCATCATACACTAACATCAACTCAAAATGGATTAAAGACTTAGGTATAAGACCCGAAACTGTAAAATTACTAAGGGAAAATATAGGTGAAACACTTCAGCAGTTAGGTCAGGTCACAGGCTTTATGAACATGATCCCAAAAGCACAAGCAGCAAAAGAAAAAATAAACAAATGGGACTATATCAAACTAAAAAGTTTCTGGACAGCAAAAGAAACAGTCAACAGAGTGAAAAGACAACCTACAGAGTGGGAGAAAATTTTTGCTACCTATGAATCCAACAAGGGACTGATATCCAGAATATACTTAGAACTCAAGCAATTATACAGTAAAAAAATAAATGACCCAATTAAAAAATGGGCAAAGGAGCTGAATAGACATTTTTCAAAGGAAGACATACAAATAGCCAACAGACACATGAAAAAATGCTTAACATCACTAGTCATCAGGGAAATGCAAATTAAAACCACATTGAGATACCACCTCAGTCCAGTTAGACTGGCTGTGATCAAAAAGATGGTAAATGGCAAATGCTGTTGAGGGTGTGGAGAGAAGGGAACACTACTGCACTGTTGGTGGTGATGTAAATTAGTACAACCACTTTGAACAACAACTTGGAGTTTTCTCAGACAACTACAGATA
>NW_007749352.1:10263-11032 GCF_000696425.1 Galeopterus variegatus | reverse complement strand
GGGTGTGTGTGTGCTTCACACTGCAGGAGAGGCGAGTTAAAACAGCACAGCGTTTGTACTCCGTGAAAGACAGAAACCGGTTCAGAGGAGAGAGATGAAAAATGCGGCGTGGACTAAAAGAGAGACTCATGGAACAGGTCTCGGGCCTAGAAGACTGAAATGGGAAAGGACGGAACCAAGACTCTGCAGTAAAGGTCTCAAAACTTGCCTACACCCCTGCTGGGGAGGGCTGGGTGATGATTAAAATACCCTGTAGTGGACACTGTTGCTGCTCTACCTTGTAGAGNGGGTGTGGGAGGGGGCAGAAAAGAGGAAGGAGTGTCGTCCCTGGATGCGTGGGCAGAGGGGGTCGTAAAAAATGTCTACACTGAGGATGTGTCTAGGGCCGGTATGTTCAGTGTTTGACCCGAGAGTCTGTCAGCTGCTGCTCCGCCTGGCTGGTTCTGAGGAGGAGAAAGCAGCGACAGAGAGCAGTAAACAGACCTTCGTCCACCCTTGGATTCCAAAGCCCCTGCCTCACACCACATCACCTGTGCTTGCCCTACCGTCAGCACACACACACCACGCATGTGCACACATATGCCTGCGTTCCAGGTGCATGCACACATGAGCACACATGCACACATACACACACACGCACACGCCTACTGAAAGCACACTGCCTCCCAGAGCTACAGCCAGAGGCAGCACTTGGCATATGCACTCTGGGACAGGAAGGCGACGGTCTGCAGGATAATAAAGACACACAAGGCTTGGCGGGAGGTCGCCC
>NW_007749352.1:5074-8626 GCF_000696425.1 Galeopterus variegatus | reverse complement strand
GAAGACAGCCATGTGAGGACGAGGCAGAGACTGGAGGGACACAGGCCCGAGCCCAGGATTGCTGGATGCCTCCAGGAGCTGGGACAGGCCTGGGACAGAGTCTCCCTCACAGCGTGAGGAGGAACCAGCCGTGCCCACACCTCACTCCTGGGCTCCTGGCCTCTGGAAGTGTGAGACCCTGGATTTCTGCTGATTCGAGCTACGCAGTCTGTGGGGCTCTGTACGGCAGCCTCCAGAGCTAAGACACTCCATACAGAATGAAATATCTATTCTGTGCTGAGCACAGCAGCATGGAGATGTCATCTCTGTTATCACACAGGGGACCCATCTCGTTCTCCGTGGCTTCTGGATAACCCATGAAGGATGGAGACCCTCCTGTGGACGATCACCAGGTCCCTGTGGATGCAGGTATGACCTCGCAGGTCAGCCTGCACCCTGCAGTGACACTGAAGGGAAACATGGAGATGCCTAGAACCAGGAGCACATGTGCCCTGTGCTGGTCATGTGCCATGGTGGCTGCTGCATGGTGCCATGTAACAAAGCCACTTGCTCAGGGTGCAGCTGAGGCCCTCGGAGCTGGCTGTGGCTGGTGGCTGCCCCTCTCCTGTTTCCCGTTCGTGGACTACTTTCCTTCCAGATGGTCTCTGAAGCAAAAGCTGGATTTTGCTGGCAGCCTACTCAGGAGCAGAGCATGCTGTGGGCAGAGGCTGTGGCCCTGGGGGCCCAGGAAGGATCCAGGTTGCCGGTGTGGTGAACAGGCAAAGCTGGTAACAGCACAGCAGGGAACTCAGGCCAGGGCTGGCCCAGGTGCTCATGGCCTCACCAGCTGGGCAGAGGAGCCCCTTACCTTCAGCCCGTGTAGCCACAGCCAAGGGAGGACAGGAACGGGGTCCTCAAGCTTCCTCATGTGGTGCTCTTGCTACTGCTGGGAGTGTCAGCAGAACACCCGCGAGGACTGAGTGACTCCCCGGTTAGGACGCCTGCCTTCTCAGGTCTTTCTGTGCATCTCATCACCCCTGCAGTGGACTTACTTTCCCCTGGTCTGGGCTGTGGAGCAGAGTTCTCCACGGGGGGTCCCATCCGCGCTCTTCCTCCTGCAGGCCCACAACCTGTCCTCGCACCAGCTGGGGCTACACCATCTTCCCCTCTCACCAGGTCCTGGTTACCATCTGCCCAGCACACAGTCCACCTGACAGTCTCCTGGATAACAGTGTGTCCCATGGAAAGCACTGATCCAGTGACAGACACGTCATCACAGTTGAGCGGCACTGTCCTGAGGGGTCTGGAGGACAGTTATGTCCAAAAGACCCAGAGAATCACGTGTCAGAGGGCATGCAAGCCACCTCCCCTACCTCGGCTGTGCACACACGCACATGCAGTTACTATTGTATGGCTGGGGCATCCGTGAAGTCTGGACGGGGATGGGTGATCCGAGCAGCTTTCTGTGGTGGGGACTGAGGCCTTGGGATGCTCAGGTGGGTGCAGCTGACCTGCTCAGTGGAGGGAGAGTCTGTTCTTCACTGTGTCATTGAGCCTGATCCTAAGAGTGAGCTGGGAACGAGGTGTGTCCCTCCGTGCAAAGCTGAAATTGGGTGTGGGTGGGAGTGTTCTGGAAGGTTCTCGGATGGTGTGTGTGTGAAGAGGTCTGAATACACATAACTGAGAATCAGGATGAGTGTGAGAACTGACAAGATGCGTGTGAGACCCACTCCTGGGAGGAGCCGGGCAGTCAAGGGGATGAGGGTGAGCAGCTCAGCGAGGGTCCCTCAGACCAGAAGAGCAGTGAGTCAGGAGCCAGCGAGGGGCGTGCACCGCTGCCCGGCCTCCAGGCCCTCACTCCAGCTGGGAAAACAGTCGCCTGGAAACCCAGCTGTGCCAATGCAGGTCATGTGTTCTACGTCATGTACTCACTTATTTTCTTTTTGTTTCCTTCCAATATTATTACAGTTGTTTTATGTTGGTTTGCTTTTAAATGCAAACATCCTCAGTTCATCCAAGCGGAGCAGAGGAAAGCAAAGGGTATGTGACCACTTCAGAAGCTTAAAATACAAATTATTACCCTCCTTCCTCTGCTCCCAAAATAGCTAAAAGAGGGATACATGTGTGACAGGAAAGTAAACTCAGGGGACAGCCAGCCCAGCTCCTCCCCACCTGCATCCCTCAGTCTCTGAAGACAACATGTCCTGTGACCTCAGCTCCACCTCACATAGCGCTATGAGCTTCTAAGGGAACAGGGACTACCAGCATCCAACCATGCTCCCTATGTGATGGGACTTGACACACATTGTCTCCTCTTCATCTCACAATGACCCAGAGAATGAGCTTCTTTTCTTCTCTTTGCAGGTGAGAAAACTGAGGCTCCTTGCCCAACACCACAGAGCCAGCAGAGCCAGGGCCCAGCCCCAAGTGCACAGCCTGTGCTTCTGACCGCTGCTCTGAGTGTGCCTTAGGTGCCTATGCAGGGGACGTCGTCTACAAAATGACTTTATGACTCCAACCACCAACTGGGAAGAAAGTTAGACTTTGTATGGACAATGGGAGGGAGGACAGAGGCCTCTTCCCCACAGGCTGCAAAGGGATGCTTGACCTTCCCACGACACTAATTCCTCTAGCTCCCAAACAGGCTGGGGTGACATGCGACTTCCCCTCCAGTAAAAGGGGGTAGGGTTTCAGCCACTGGGATACTGGCCCTCCTTGGCTTCCCAGGGCTTTTAGCATGAGCCATAGCTGCCCCTAGATAGAGAATGCTACAAACCAGAAGCAGTCGTGTATGGGACAGCAAGTGATTTCCATATTAAGGCAGGACAGAGAAGAGAAAGAGTCTAGAGTAGACAAGAATATTAAGCCCATGCTGGAAAACACTATGGTTCCCGACTGCACTCTCAGCACCCAGAACAGGTGTTCAGTAAAGCAGTTCAGTGAGCTGGCCAGACCTGAGCTTTCCTGGGACCCACAAGAAGGTGTGGTGTGGGAAGGAAACTAAGCCATCTAGGTTTATAGCCCATGCTGGAAAACACTATGGTTCCCGACTGCACTCTCAGCACCCAGAACAGGTGTTCAATAAAGCAGTTCAGTGAGCTGGCCAGACCTGAGCTTTCCTGGGACCCACAAGAAGGTGTGGTATGGGAAGGAAACTAAGCCATCTAGGTTTATGCAAAGACTTGATCACCTATATTCATACTGTGAACACTTAATCCATCCACCCATCTACCCACCAATCCATGCACTCATTCACCCACCCATCCATCCATCTACCCATCCACCCACACATCCTTCCATCCACCCACCTGTTCATCAATTCATCAAACCACCCATCCACCCATCCATCTATCCATCCATCCATCCATCCATCCATCCATCCATCCATCCATCCATCCATCCATCCATCCATCCATCCATCCATCCATCCATCCATCCATCCACCCACCAATCCATGCACTCATTCACCCACCCATCCATCCACCCACCCATCCACCCACCCACCCATCCATCCATCCATCCACCCATCCATCTACCCATCCATCCACCCATCCATCTACCCATCCATCCACC
>NW_007749352.1:1868-4185 GCF_000696425.1 Galeopterus variegatus | reverse complement strand
CACCCACCCATCCATCTATCCATCTATCTCTCCCATCCATTTATTCATTCATCCATCCACCCACCCATCCATCCATCTACCTATCCACCCACCAACCCACCTATCCATCCATCTGTCCATTTATCCATCCCTCCATCTGTCCATCCATTTACCCATCTATCCGTTCACCCACTCACCTGTCCATCCATCTGTCCATCAATACATCTACCCATCAATCCATCTACCCATCCATCCACCCATCCACCCACCCATTCACTTACCAATCTATCCATTTATCCATCACGTAGTGTTTACTTCATGTGCCAGGCAGTATTCTGGGCCCTAAGATAAGCATGCCCACCTAACCCTCTAACCTCTATAAAAGCAGATAGGGGCACCTACCCCTCCATACCCGAGTTCCTCGCTCTGAGTTGGTGCCAATAAATGTCCAGGAAAGAGCATGAAGATCCCACTAGGAGGACAGCTCAGGGGCAGGTGCAGAGTGGAATCTCAGGATGTAGTACCTGGAGATGGGGAATATAGTTTTGGCAACTCTCTGTGTTTTACCTGCAGTGATGCTGCACCATGTTGGTACCATTGAGGGCAGTATGCAACACACCTTCCATCTCAGGAGTTCTTTCTGCTTCTGGCTTGGAGTGTAATCCTGGAGCTCCCAGGGGTCTGGAGCATTCCCCTGGCAATGGCCACCTGCTAATTTCAACTACAGTTGGGAGGAGGGAGGAATACAGTGCTGAGGAGACAGGGATTAGGTGGGAAATGGAAGTGGATGAGAAAAATGAGAGAATCGGAAGAGAAGTGAGGATGTGAAAACGCCTGCTGTGTGGTGGCCACTTCTCAGTGGAAGGAGGGAGTGAGTGGCACTGAAGACACGGAAGCCACTGTGAATGGCTGATGGACAAATCCACGATCAGAACTCACCAGAATTTTATGGATGATTGATCCTTCCCACGCTTTTCGGTATTCACCTTTTCTAATGTAGTGACTGTCTTATACTCAGTTAAGAAATGTTTTACTTCATTTTCATTTACCATATGACTCACTTTCAAGTTTTGTTCTTTCTGAAATACAGCCTTTAAATTTAATTATTTCACATTTTAGTGTTTAAATCACATATAAGCATCCATTAAATTTTTAGTTGGAATTTTTAAAGCATTATTGAAACTATTTGCAATGAAATTAGTTAATAAGCAAGATGCATAAGAATAGCCTTATAAAAGTTTGTTATTTGTATTTAAATGGGAATGGCAAGCCCAGGCAAAGCTTCCAGATGAAAACATAAATCCCTTTATTTTGTATGTGTTTGTTTGTTTTGTTTTGGCTTTTATTTTTTCTACGTCAGATATGATGATTACTCAAGCAAAGGCATATCTATTTTCGACTTGTCTTTATCACATTTGTGACATCAGGTAGTACTCTGTCTTTTACAAACCAGCTTATCTATTTGGCCAACACAGTCAAAGTCATAAGAGAAGGGAGAGAGGGCAGAGAGCCTGAAGGACTGGGCCCACTGTTGCTGGTTTTGAGGACCAGGAAGGGGTGATAAACCAGGGAAGGCAGGGCCTCTGGAGGCCGGAGGAAGTCCTGGCAGAGTCAGCAAGGAGACGGGCCCCAGCGCTGCCACCGCTTGGAAGTGAGCTCTGCCAGCCACCAGATCCTGCCCCAGTTCCTCCAGTGAGGGTCTGGCCCTGCCTGCACCTTGATTTCAGCCTGGCCAGGAGACCCTGAGTGGAGGGCACAGGAGCTGTGGGATGACAGTGCTATTGCCAGACACTAAGTGCATTCCTCATAGCAGCAACAGAAAATAAATACAATTTCCATTCCTTTAAAGCCAATTAATTGCACTGAGAGATATTCCTCCAATCTTTTAAAATTCAGTTAAGCATAACCCATTCTCAATCTCTTCCTTAAATCTACCACGTGACCTGGCTGGCACTTTCTCCTGCTTGTTTCCACAGGAAAACAATCTCCACGTCTCTCTGTCCCATTCCCCTTTATTCATCAGTTGATTGCCTTCTTGGTTTTTTCCTCATTCAGCAAATACCGGAGGGGCAGCATCCCTGCTGTGAAACCAAGCACGAGGGTGAACGTCATGGTGCGCACCACGGGACACTCACTCAAGGGGAAAGGGACGGACCCATGGACAAAGCATGAAATGGAGAGCCCTGAGTGCAGGCAGGTGGGCCTCACTCGGAAGTGAGCAGGGAGGACAGGGCAGGGGTGGGGATGAGCCAGGCAGCGTTGTGGGCCCTGCCTGAAGAGGATTCCAAGGGTTTTCAAGCGCGTGGCAAGGGGCATTCCTGGAGCTGGGTTTGGGGTG
>NW_007749352.1:0-1003 GCF_000696425.1 Galeopterus variegatus | reverse complement strand
GAGGATTCCAAGGGTTTTCAAGCGCGTGGCAAGGGGCATTCCTGGAGCTGGGTTTGGGGTGTTCCTCCTGGCTCAGTCAGGAGGTGGCTTTGGAGGGAGCCGGGAGTCCAATTAGGTGAGATGGGACCATAGCCATGTGGAGCAGACAGTTCAGAGCAGAGGGCACAGACGGAAAAGTCTGGGAGGCACAAGGGACAAGGATGGACTGTGGCATCAGCGGGAGGCGCGTAAAGAGAGTCTATGCCCACTGCAGACCCCGTGGGGCAGGTGCAGGCGGAGCCAGAGCCAGAGGCAGCTGCAGTATGCAGAGCCCCTGAGGACATGGTTGGAGGGCATCCCCCACGAAGAAACCCAGTGTCCGAGGTGTGGACAAAGAAAGGGAGGCCCCAGGAAGGGGGGGACGGGCCAGGAAGGGAGAGAGACCACAGAGCAGGGACAGGCGGTGCTGCAGGAAAGAGAAGAGAGGGCCTCAAGAAGGGATGAGTTGTGACAATTAAGGATAAAAACATGTGTTGAAAATAGGGTGTTCAAAACTTCCGTTGGGCTTGGCCACTAGGAAGTCGGGTGACCATTGTTAGGCATTACAGCTGATGGGTGGCAGAGGGACTTTGAACGAGCAGCTCACAGAGGGGAAAACCACAATGGCGGACGCCCACTGCACACAGACGGCAAAACCGCATAGCACACATACAGCTGTGCGTGTGAATGTGTGTGCGTGGGTGTGTGTGTGCTTCACACTGCAGGAGAGGCGAGTTAAAACAGCACAGCGTTTGTACTCAGTGAAAGACAGAAACCGGTTCAGAGGAGAGAGATGAAAAATGCGGCGTGGACTGAAAGAGAGACTCATGGAACAGGTCCCGGGCCTAGAAGACTGAAATGGGAAAGGACGGAACCAAGACCCTGCAGTAAAGGTCTCAAAACTTGCCTACACCCCTGCTGGGAAGGGCTGGGTGATGATTAAAATACCCTGTAGTGGACACTGTTGCTGCTCTACCTTGTAGAG
>NW_007749351.1:10150-11033 GCF_000696425.1 Galeopterus variegatus | reverse complement strand
CTCACCCAAAAGAAACATAAGTGGCTAATAAATACATTCTAAGATGCTTGCTGAAATGGAAATTAAAAGAAAAAAATGACATTTTTTATTTCTCAGCCTGAAAAAATATTGTACTGTATAATAGTGGTGCTATGAGAGAGAGAATGTCAAAATCTTCCAGTATAAGTATCAATTGGTGAAACTTTTTGTAGAACAGATTGGATTTGTAAACCAAAGCATTTAAAATGTCCATACACTTTCAACCAATTATCCTACTTTTTGAGACTGTAACAAACAATCAAAGAAAATAAATATATTTTAAGGCAGTTACATAAAGGTAAACAAAAAGGAATAAACTGAATGTCCAACAACATGAGAATGGCTAAACAAATTATGGACCTCCATAAAATGTAATATAATGCAGTTATTAAAATTATAATTTTAAACAGTATTTAAGATAAATTTTCAAAATGTAATATTAAGTGAAAAAGCAGGATGAAACAGTGCACTAAAAATAACTAGGTATGCTTAAACTCCTGATATACCTCCAAAAAATAACTGAAAAAAAATTTTTTTTAAATGATTTTTTTTTGCTAAAAGGGAAATTTATTTAATGCAAATGTATACATTAATAAAAAAGAAAGATCTCAGAGCAAACTAAGCCTAGACTTAGCAAAAACAGTGAATAATAAAAATTAGAGCATAGATAAAAGCAATAGAAAATAGAAAAATTAGAGAAAATTAATGAAACCAAAAGTTGGTAGTTACCAGAGGATGAGATCCAAAAAACTGAAAAACCTTTATGTAGATGGACTAAGTAAAAAGAGAGAAGACTCAAATAACTAAAATCAGAAGTGAAGGAGGGGTCTTTACAACTAAATTTACAGAAATCAAAAGGGTTATA
>NW_007749351.1:7093-9123 GCF_000696425.1 Galeopterus variegatus | reverse complement strand
AACAGAAATATAGCTGGTAAGATGAGTGATTATTGTTTTTTGGTTTCCTGATGCAGGCCTCCCTTGAGGATTTCTTGCAGGGCTGGTCATGTGGTGGTGAACTCCTGCAGATTTTGTCTGAAAAATACACTATTTTTCCTTTATTTCTGAAGGATAGCCTTGCTGGGTACTTTATTCTTGGCTGGCAGTATTTTTTTCTTTTATTATTTTAAATATATTATCCCATATTCTTCTGACCTGTAGAGTTTCTGTTCAGAAGTCTGCTGTTACCAGATAGGGGCTCCCTTTTAGATGACGTGACACTTTTCTCGTGCTTCTTTTAAGGTTCTCTGTTTGAACTTTACCAGTTTGAATGCAATGTGTCTTGGAGAGAATCTTTTTGAGTTGAATCTGTTTGGGGATCTTCAAGCCTCCTGGATCTGAAGGTCCATGTCTCTCCCTATACCTGGGAAATTTTCCATTATTGTTTCATTCAATAGGTTTTCCATGCCTTTTCCTTTCTCCTTCCCTTCTGGAACACCCATGACTGAATGTTTGTACACATAAGTTTGTCTGCTAGCTCTCTTAGATTTTCTTCATTTTAAAAAATTATTTTTTCCTTTTTTTTTTTGGTCAACTGGGTTATTTAAAAAAAGACTATCTTCAAAATCAGAAATTCTTTCTTCTCCATGGTCTAGCCTGCTGCTTAAGCTCTAAGTTGTGTTTTTTATTTAATTGAGTGAATCTTTCAGTCCATGAATTCTGCTACATTCTTTTTTCAGGTATTAATCATTTTGTAAATTTCCTCCTTCATATCCTGGATTTCTTTTCTTGTTTCCTTATGTTGTCTAACTGAGTATTCTCATTATCTCAGTGAGTTTACTTAAGATTGTTGCTTGGAATTTCTTTTTAGTCATTTCAAAGGCTTCCTTCTCTATAGAGATCTGGTATTGGAGAATTACTGTATTCTTTTGGTGGTCTCATAATTTCTTCGGTTTTTATGTTTCTAGTGTTTCTATATTGATGTCTGGTCATCTGGTAGAGTAGTGGCTTCTTCTATTACTCTGGAGAGGGGTTTGAGGAGAGAAACATCCTCTTCTTTTTCTGGTCTTTGCTGCTGACACTTCTTGTGTCAATGCAATTGAGTATCTGGCAGGCTGTCTGCATGGTGGCTGTGGCTACTGCTGCGCTGTCAAGCTGCTTTTGTGGCAGCCATGGCTGTGGCAGTGGCTGTGGTAGGCCACCCACATGGAAGTGGTGTTTTCATCAAGCTCCTTGCCTGATTTGGGGTGAGGGCTGCTGCCCTTGGTTCCTGTCTAGGTCCGGAGGTGTGCTCTGCTGCTTGCCTGCTTCCAGGCAGAGAGGGCTGCTTCCCTTGGCTCCTGCTTGGGCCTCCCAGGCATGCTGTGCTGGTACTTGTCTTTAAATTTGGGGTTTTTATAGCTATCTCTTCTTTTTTTTTTTTTCTTTTCCTTAACTACTATTAAAAGACCACAACAAAACACTACCATAGGTGTTTATTCACTTTTACTTCACATATTTCCTGCAGCATTGCTATGAGTATTTATTTTTTCTCTTTCTCAAATACTGTATCCAAGACTGTTTTACAAGTGGGCCTTTATGTGGTGAAATTTTGAAGCCTCATATGGATGAGAATTTTTTTTTCAGTATCCTGTTTTAAATGATAGTTTGGCCAGATATAAAATTCTCAGTTCAAAGTTCTTTATTTTCAATATTTTGAAAATATTACCCTGTTTTCTTCTTGCATCCAGTGTTCTGATTCCTTCCTATGTGCTCTGCTCTTTCATTGTAGAAATTATTAAGGTAATTCTAAATTTCATCATTAATAGTCTTAAATTTTCTACACTTTCAATCTTTTTAATAATGGTGAATCTAACTGGGGTCACATGTTATCTTAATGTGGTTTTGATTCGCATTTCTCTGATGACTAGTGATGCAGAGCATTTTTTCATGTACCTGTTGGGCGTTTGTTTGACTTCCTTTGAAAAATGTCTATTCATGTCCTTTGCCCATTTCTTAACTGGATTATT
>NW_007749351.1:4484-6093 GCF_000696425.1 Galeopterus variegatus | reverse complement strand
TCTATCTGTAGTTGTTTGAGAAACCTCCATACTGTTTTCCATAGTGGCTGAACTAATTTACAGTCCCACCAACAGTGTAGGAGTGTTCCCTTCTCTCCATATCCTCGCCAGCATTTGTTATTCACCGTCTTTTTGATTATAGCCAGTCTAACCAGGGTGAGGTGATATCTCAGTGTGGTTTTGATTTGCATTTCCTTGACGACTAGTGATTTTCAGCATTTTTTTTTGTGTACCCATTGGCCGTTTGTATGTCTTCCTTTGAAAAATGTCTATTCATGTCCTTTGCCCATTTCTTAACTGGATTATTATTATTATTTTTTTTTTACTGTATAGTTCTTTGAGTTCTTTGTATATTCTGGATATTAATCCCTTGTCAGATGTATAGTTTGCAAATATTTTCTCCCATTCTGTAGGTTGTCTTTCTGTTCTGTTGATTGTTTCTTTTGCTGTGCAGAAGCTTTTTAGTTTGATATAATCCCATTTATTTATTTTTTCTTTTGTTGCTTGTGCTTTTGGAGTCTTATTCATAAAGTCTTTGCCTGGTCCTGGATGTGGGGAAAGAGGAACTCTTCTATGCTGTTGGTAGGACTATAAATTAGCCATTATGGAAAACAGTGTGGAAGTTTCTCAAACAACTATAGATAGAGCTACTATATGATTCAGCAATCCCACTATTGGGTATAAATCCAAAGGAATGGAAATCATCATGTCAAAGGGATACACCTGCACTCTCATGTTCATTGCAGCTCTATTTAAACAGATGGACCTATGTCTGTCAATGGATGACTGGATAAAAAAAAATGTGTTATGTATACACAATGAAATACTACTCAGCCATAGAAAAGAATGAAATTCTGCCATCTGTAACAACATGAATGAGTCTGGAGAAAATTATGTTAAGTGAAATAAGCCAGACAAAGAAACAGAAATAGCACATGTTCTCGCTCATAACTGCTGCTAGGAAGGAAGGAGGGAGAGAGTGGGGAGGCAGGGAAGGAGGAACGAAAGAAGGAAGGAAGGAAGGAAGGAGGGAAGGAAGGAAGGAAGAAAGGAAGGAGGGAGGGAAGGAAGGAAGGAAGGAAGGAAGGNCAATATGTTGAACTTTCAGAAAGAGAGAACAAACCTAAGGACACTGGAGATGGGAGGGAAGAAGAGAGGGGTTTTGGGAAGGGTTAGGTGGGGTAAAGGGCATAAAAAATACCATGATTTGTAAGAATGAATATACTAATAATAAATTTAAAAATTTAATAAAAAAATTTTTCTATGCTGTATGTGTGAGATTTTTTTGATACCTTGTTCCTCTATGGACCCATTAAATCTGTTTTTAATTATAGGAAATTTTTAAAAAAATATTTCCTTCTCTTCACTTTTATGTTCTTTCTTTCTGCAAATCTTTTGAATCCTTGCCCTTTTGTTCTGTTTTCCTTATTTTTACCCTTATTTTTATATTATCTTTATTTTTCTTTCATTTTTCTCTTTGTTGGAGAGTTTTACAACTTTACCTTCAAATTGCTAATTTGTTCCTCCTTTGTAGCATTTCACTATTTATCCTTTCTATCTTATTACTTGTTTTGACAATATTTTTTCATACCAAGTACTTCTACCTGGT
>NW_007749351.1:0-469 GCF_000696425.1 Galeopterus variegatus | reverse complement strand
CCACCCTCCCCATCCTGCTTTACCCCACTCCACTTTGTATCCCTAGGTCTGCTCTCTCTCTGCAAGTCCAATTCACCACTGTGGTCTGTCTTTCCTTCCTTCTTTCTCTCTTAGCTCCCACTTATGAATGAGCACATGCAGTATTTTTCCCTCTGTGCTTTGCTTATTTCACTCAACATGTTTCACCAACCTCATCCATGTTGTTGCAAATGGCAGAATTTCATTCTTTTTTATGGAAGAGTAGTATTCCATGGTGTACACACCACGTTTTCCATATCCAATCATCCATTGATGGACATTTAGGTTGGTTCCATATCTCGGCTACTGTAAATAGAGCTGCAATAAACATGGGAGTGCAGGTATCCCTTCTATATGAGGATTTCCATTCCTTTGGGTATATACATAGAGGTGGGATTGCTGGATCATATGAAAGATCTATCTGTAGTTGTTTGAGAAACCTCCATACTGT
>NW_007749350.1:10313-11033 GCF_000696425.1 Galeopterus variegatus | reverse complement strand
ACAGGCTCAGTGCACAGGGCTGCCCTGCTCTCCTCAGCCCTGACCCAGGAGTTACAGCCTCACTTCTCTTCTGCTGCTGACTGAGGGACAGTAGCCCAAGAACAGGAACTGAGGACCTCTTTGGTGAGGCAGGGTGACTAGCCCTCTGAAGCCACATGGATTGAGACATTTCCTGCTCACTCTTCAAACTGCACCCCAGGCAAGGCTCCCACCAGAGGACAACTGAAAGCATGTTAGCCATTCCAGGCCTGGGCCCTGCAATGCCATCGCTGTGGTCACTTTCAGTTGGGCTCTTCTGCAGTCCTCAGAGCCACTCCCCACAGCTCTCCACCCTGCTCTGCAGAAGCTCCTGCCTCACCCTCAGCACACCTATACCAAGGTGCCAGTGCAAGCAGGTACAGCCACTGCTGGGCAGAGAACATGTGCCCTGTGGTCCTCCAGCTCCAGAGTGACCACCACCAACCCTGAGGATGTGATTTGTCCTCCCACACAACCTCTCACATCTGCCACCACAGCTCCCTACAGTTTATAAAGGGCGGCTGCAGACTTTTATCTCTTCACCATTTTACACAGCGAGAAGCTGGGCCACACCAAGGACACGAAGGAGCAGAGCAGCGCCAGTGTCTCCAGCCTCCAGTCTCAGGACCCTTGGACAGTCAGGACATCTGAGTTCTGAGCCTTCAGAATTTCCTAATTCCTACTGTGATAAAAGAGGGGCCC
>NW_007749350.1:8907-10070 GCF_000696425.1 Galeopterus variegatus | reverse complement strand
AGCTCCCTACAGTTTATAAAGGGCGGCTGCAGACTTTTATCTCTTCACCATTTTACACAGCAAGAAGCTGGGCCACACCAGGGGCACAAAGGAGCAGAGCAGCGCCAGTGTCTCCAGCCTCCAGTCTCAGGACCCTTGGACAGTCGGGACATCTGAGTTCTGAGCCTTCAGAACTTCCTAATTCCTACTGTGATAAAAGAGGGGCCCAGGGTGGACGGACATAGAACAGAAATTGGAGCATCCCAGCGTTTACAGAACAAGGACCTGAGGTCAGGATCTGAGCTCACCACGAGGCCTCACCTGAGGTGATCCTAACAGTCCGAGCACACACACCCCATCTCCATCCAGGGCATGGCCAGGTGGCCACAACTGGCCCCAGCTGACCAGTTTTCAGGTGTATAGCTGGGGTTCCAGTCTCCCCCACCACCCTCCTCTGTGTCTAATCTGGGGTCTCCAGGTCATCTGCTCTCAGTCTCATAAATCTCATGGATCCCTGAAACTCTCTAATNGACTCTGTGGTGTATAACTGTTTACCTCTCACTCTAGCAAAGAGTTAGTGTCTGTATATTCAGTATAGCAAGGGTATAGGAACACAGGCAAATCTGTGGACTCTTCGTGTGAGTGTACAATTGATACAACATTCTTCTGGAGGAAAATTTGTCAACATCTAAACAAAATTCTAAAATCATTTATTGCATGAACCCAACAATTTCACTGCTAAGGAGTTGCCCAATATGCAATTGCACATGGATATATGCACATATGATACTAACAGGGGTACTTACTACAATGCTGTCGGAATTACCAAAATCAAAAATAAGATACAATCTAAACTGCTATACAGAAGGGACAACAGTAAATTGAACTGTGGCTTACCCATGCAATAAAATACTACGCCTTTCTTAAACAGAAAAGGTAAATCCGAATGTACTACATAAAACATCTAACATAATTGGTATTAGCTCCAGAATTTTAAATAGCAATTGTGCATTTAAATGCATCGAAAAGGCAAAGTGGTGGAGGGATTGGAGGGTTCTTTGGGATGCCAGAAATCCTACATCTCACATTCCCTAAACAATGAAATTCAGATTTTTGACCTTGTCTCTACAGTTCATCCTCACACTCACTCTTAAGACACATGGACCTGACTCAAACAAGCCATT
>NW_007749350.1:6141-8334 GCF_000696425.1 Galeopterus variegatus | reverse complement strand
CTCTACAGTTCATCCTCACACTCACTCTTAAGACACATGGACCTGACTCAAACAAGCCATTCATCTAGCCACTTAAAATGTAGGTCCCACCAAATATAAACTGATAATCTATAAAAGTTTGTGCAATGTTTTTGAGAATAGAAAATGTCATTGCTTTTCTGAATTTAGTATTAATTTGTTCAGTGAAAATATGCAAATTTTCATCATTCCTATAACCTTGGTTTGGACTTGATATTTACTTATTTGTTTGTTTGTTTTTTATTTATTTATTTATTTATTTATTTTTACTGCATAAGGAACCTTGAAAAAGGACTATTGGCAAGAGCCTCAAACAACCTGGAAAAGAACTTAAAGAATGTCCATATCATTCATAAGTGACTTTCACATACACAGGACTATCAGTTTCTGTTTCCAGAGCAAGCTTTAAAACAGAGCTTAACACCCCTTCTCCTGAAGGAAGGAGTTAGCCCCTGGTGCTGGCCGCCACACTGACACGCGAAACACAGTCCTGCACAGACTGCAGTGCAAGAAAGTGGCTGGAAGCTACTGGGCAAACTGCCCCCAGGTGACATTCAGGAGAGCAGAACCGAAACTTGCAGAAGACAGCGGAGAAAAGTTACTTTTCACGGGCTATATGTTTAACCGATCTGCAATGACCACGCTTAGGAATTTAAATGTAGGGCTAAAATAAATTAATTAATAAGTTCATTAATTAATTAATAAGGCAACCTCTCCTTGGCTTCCTGTGGCTTCCTCCGGAGTTTCCACCTTGACCCGCCACAATCCTGGAATTTCCTCTCCAGGAATCGCTGAGCGCGGCCGGCGCTGCCAAGACCTGGGCGGGGAGCGCGCTCTTCTCCTCGGCCCGGGGGTGCTGCGGGGCCCGGGGATCCCACTTTTCTCCCTAGTTCAATGTCGTGTTCGTCCTGCCCGGACATGTCTGACCGCGGGTGACTCGGGCCAGGCACCCCCGCCGTGTCCCCCACTCTCCCTACCCCCTCCAGGCACCAGCGCGCTTTTCCCGAGCCAGGAACCGCGGGGGGGACTCACCAGCAGCAGGACAAAGGCGACAACGAACATCAGGGTCTTGGGGACTCCGAGCTGAGACCTGGTTCCCCTATCCCGCCTGGAGCCTGGGACGCGCCCTGCCCCGGCCCCCGAGGCGACCTGTGCGCTCTGTCCCCGCTGTCCCATGGCGTTAGGGAGCGCTCCTTGTCCCCGAACCCGCGGATTTCAGCTCCCAAAGTCGATCACGAATCGTCCCGGGGCGCGGAAACGTCCCCACAGACTGCTTCTTGGGATCCGATGGCGCCTCAACTTTTGTGCCCCTGAGCGTGCCACTTGGGCGAATCCCAGCCAGCAGTTCGTTGAAGCGCATAGTCGTGTGGTGACGTGAGACACTCAGAAAGAGCGGCACGCCCTTCTGCTGGCCCCTCCAGGAGGAGCGGAAGAAAACGACAGTTTCACGGCAGCCCTGACCACGTGTGGTTTTGATTCGGGGTCCTGTCTGCTTTGTTGTGGGAAGGAGACGGGGAGCATTGGGCTCCTTCCTGGTGCTCTGCTGTAAACAGAGTCCGAGGTTCAGAGTAGGCATTCAAGGCCCATCTGATGCCGCCCCTCACTTCACAGGACACCTGTCGCACCTGTTGCGGGAGGCTTCCCAGGAACTGTAGGTAAAAGGGAGAGCCAGGTCCTAGAGAACAGGGAGAAAGGGAAATGGGTCTCCCAGGGCCTTGCAGGGCTTAGCAAGGATGTAGGAAAGGCCTTGGGGAGAGAAAGAGTAAGAGGGGACACAGGACCGTGGCCACAGAGATCCTCAGCAGCCAGGACCTGCTCACCCCTCAGGGTCCACTGCCCCTTCCCCAGCAGCCTGGTCTGAGCCAGGCGGGAGCCTCCCAGTCCCAGGTGCTGTGGGTGAGCCAGGCCAGCCTGGTGTCCCTGTCCCCACAGGGAAGGGCAGGCAGGAGAAGGAGGGGGAGGAGGTGCTGAATTCCAGTCCCCCATGAACCTGGGGCACTTTGGAGGCCAGGGAGTCAGAGCAGGAAACATCCCTAGACTGGGCAAGTCTGGAGGCCTGAAGGGGAGGAAGGAAGGAGCTGGTCACATGGCAGAAACACACACCCCTGGACTGTTTCAGAGGGAGGATGGTGCTGAAAACACACACGTGTGCATGCACACACACACACACACACA
>NW_007749350.1:3778-4875 GCF_000696425.1 Galeopterus variegatus | reverse complement strand
TCTGCCAATTAATTTTTTTTTTCTGTAAATGGGTCATACTTCCCATTTCTTGACATGATTTTGTGGGTTGAATTGTTTCCCCCAAAAAGTATATGTTGAAGTTCTGTCCCCGGTATCTGTGAATGTGATGTTATTTGGAAATGGGTTCTTTGCACGTTAGTTAAGATAGGCTGAGCCCTAAATCCAATGGCTGCTGTGCTTATAAGGCCATGCGGAGATGCAGAGCGACACGCAGAGAGCAGAACGTCATATGAAGACAGGCACTGAGCTTGGAGTGAACGACTGGCAGCCAACCACCAGCAGTTAGGAGAGAAGCATGAAACAGATTGTCCCGCAGAGCCCTCAGAAGGAACCAACGTGCTGACACCTTGAGTTTGAACTTCTAGCCTCCAGAACTGGGAGAGAATAATTTTGTTTGAAACCATGCAGTTTATGGTAACTTGTTGCAGTAGCCCTATGAAACTAATTCACTTAATTGAATTCAGCCACCTTTTTTTCATTAAGCATTCTTGCTTGCTATTGTAGGGGCAGAGAAACTCTCTTCCATCTTCTTAAGTTCCTGGCTGGGTCCAAGAATTAAATTGACATAAGATAGATTAACAGAAGGAAAGCATCATGTAAGTTTTATGTGGCATGGGGGCCCTCATAAATAAAGAAAGAACCAAAGAAGTAGTTAGAGTCAGTTATTTACATCCTAAATTGGACAAAGAATGGTTAGTTGTGAAGAAGCAACTAAACTATGCAGAGAGATTTAAAAGATCAGTGTTCTTTTGTAGCAAGGTCTGTACAGAATTCTCTTGGTTTTGACATCTCGTCCTTGAGCATAAAGAAGTTGCATCTCTCTAGCATAGGGAAGGCATCTTTCACATAGGAATATCATTTTCTGCTTGGAAGAAATAGCATGAAGGTTAAAGTGATCTTTGTACACCTTCTATTTTCAAGCGTCTTTAACTTAAAGAGTCAATATGGCAGAATAGCATATTTTAACCCCTTTATTTTCCCTGACTGGAACTTCCCTGGAAGTTTCACATGTTAAATGTTGAGTGAGTGACTGTGGAGAGAAGAATCAGGTTAGCAGCTGAGTGGAAAGAGATCTC
>NW_007749350.1:0-2266 GCF_000696425.1 Galeopterus variegatus | reverse complement strand
TATATATCCAGCTGTGGAATTGCTAGATCATATGACAGTTCTATCTGTAGCTGAGGAAACTCCATACCATTTTCTATGATGGCTACACCAATTTACAGTCGCACCAACAGTGTAGGAGGGTTCCCCTTTCTCCGCATCTGCTCCAGCATTGGTTATTCTCTTTTTGATAACGGCCAGTCTAACTGGCAAGAGATAATATCTCAATGTGGTTTTGATTTGCATTTCCCTGATGCTGAGTGATGTTGAGCATTTTTTCCACGTGTCTGTTGGCCATTTGCATATCTTCCTTTGAGAAATACCTATTCCCCTCCTGTGCCCATTTTTCAATCCGTTTACTTGTTTTTTTACTCTTAAGTTGTTTGAGTTCCTTGTATATTCTGGATATTAATCCCTTGTCAGATGCATAGTTTGCAAATATTTTCTCCCACTCTGTAGGTTGTCTTTTTGCTCTGTTAATTGTTCCTTTTGCTGAGCAGAAGATTTCTAGTTTGATATAATCCCATTTGTTTATTATTTTCTTTTGTTGCCTGTGCTTTGGGGGTCTTATTCATGAAGTCTTTGCCCAGTCCCACTTCCTGAAGTGTTTCCCCTATATTTTCTTTTAGATGTTTTATAGTTACAGAATGTATATTTAAGTCTTTAACTCATTTTGAGTTGATTTTGGTAGAGGGCAAGAAGTACAGATCTAGTTTCATTCCTCTACATATGGATGTCCAGTTTTCCCAGAACCACTTATTGAAGAAGCAGTCTTTTCCCCAATGTATATTCCTGGTGCCTTTGTCAAATATCAGTTGGCTGAAAGTATGTGGCTTGATCTCTGGTTTCTCTATTCTGTTCCACTGGTCCAAGTGTCTGTTTTTATACCAGTACTATGATCTTTTGGTTACTATAGCTGTGCAGTATAATTTGAAGTCACGTGGTGTTACACCTCCAGGTTTGTTTTTTTTTTCCCTCAAGATTGCTTTGACAATTCAGGATCTGTGATGTTCCATATAAATGTTAGGATTGGGTTTTTTTATTTCTGTGAAGAATGTCATTGGTATTTTGATGGGGATTTCATTGAATGTATAGATCTCTTTGGTTAGTATGGGCATTTTCACAGTGTTTGTTTTTCTGATCCAAGATCATGGAAGGTCTTTCCATCTTTTTGTGTTCTCTTTAATTTCTTTCAGCAGTGATTTGTTGTTCTTGTTGTAGAGATCTTTCATCTTCTTGGCTAAATTGATTCCTAGGTATTTTCTTTTACATTTTTTTTTAATGACTATTGTAATGGACTTGTTTTCTTGATTTCTTTTTCTGGAAGTTCATTCCTGAAGTATACAAATGCTATTGATTTTTTTTAAGTTTATTTATTTATTTATTTATTTTTTTACATTCTATGATGCTGTTGCAGACAGTTGGGGGGGAGGGGGAGAGAGGAAAGGGAAAGGAAATAGGGTGGGAGAAGGGGGAAAGAAGAGGGGCGGGGTTGAGGCATGTGACACCCCCCTCATTCCTGCAGGGGAGACCAGGGGGCTTCCAGCGGTGGCCTCGTCATTGCTGGGCTGGGTGCAGATGTCAGGGGGGTGTGACTGAAGCTCTCACTCCCCATCACCCCATCTTGGGAGCTTCGTGCACTTCTTGCGGCAGCTCAGTGGTCATCACTGGGCTGGTTGCGGGTGTCGGTGGGGCATGGCCGAGGCCCTTGGTCCCACAACCCTTGGGATTGGTTGAGGGTGTCAGGGGGCATGGTGAAGGCCCCCAGCCCTTCCCACTCCCTGGCTTGGTAGCCCAGGGTACTACTTGTCCTTCTAGGTGTTATAGGTGTTCTTTGGTCATGTGAGACCTTTACTAGTTAATAACAAACTTTATCTCTGGTCTGTGGGTTTTTTGTTTTTTNCCAAGGCCCTCTTTTCCCCTGCAGCCTCCAAGAAACTTCATCTGAAAGGCACAGCTGTGGCTTTTGCCAGCTCCTGCTCCAGGCACTCACCAGCCCCAGGCTTGAAGTGGCCGGGGCTCGAAATGGTCGGAGCGGTCCTTTCTTTCTGTCATCTTGGCTTCTCCCACCTTCATTCACTCTGTCGGTCTTGCCTCCTCTTCCCCTCATCTCTAGTGGCCCCAGCTTGGCTGTCCTTGCTTTTTAATCGTTGTAAATTGGTTGATTTGTGGGAGAGAGTGACGCTGGGGACCATTTATTCTGCCATCTTGATTGGAAGCCAATGCTATCTATTGATTTTTGCATGTTGATTTTGTATCCTGCAACTTTACTGAAATTGTTTATCAACTC
>NW_007749349.1:10812-11033 GCF_000696425.1 Galeopterus variegatus | reverse complement strand
TGTCAAAAATCAGTTGACTATAAGTATGTGAATTTACATCAGGGCTCTCTACTCTGTTCCATTGGGCTTCCATGTCTATTTTCATGCCAGTGCCATGCTGTTTTAGTTACTATAGCTTTGTGGTATATTTTGAAGTCAGGTAGTGTGATACCTCCAGCTCTGTTCTTTTTGTTCCAAATTTCCTTGGCTATTCAGGGTTTATTGTTCCACATAAATTTTAG